>NW_022589728.1:25864153-26031653 GCF_004348235.1 Phoca vitulina
AGAAGATACTCTTCTATTATCATTATGCCTATCATTATCCTTCATTATTGCCTAGATCTAGGACTAAGTGTTCTATTAAGCCCTCTGTCTTTTACTGATAGTATCTAAAATAAAACCCTCACAAAGAAAGGAGCACAACTTCAGATCAGGATATAAAAGAGTAAACACCAAAATCAATGGATGCAAATGAGTAACTAACTCTTTAGTGCTGATAAAAGAGAGAAAATTTAGATATAAGATGCATGTATTTAATTTTTTTAAGATTTTATTTTTAAGTAGTCTTTACACCCAACTTGGGGCTTGAACTCATAACCCCTAGAGATCAAGAGTTGCAGGCTCCACCGACTGAGCCAGCCAGGTGCCCCTATAAGGTGAATTTTAAAGGCATCTGAAGAAATGGTTCCCCATGTGATTTGGGGGAGCCCCTGCCCTATAAAGTGCTGGAGCACTGAGTGAATAGTTTTGGACTCCTACGTCAGAAGCGATCACCCACCTTTTTGGCAGAAACTGTTGGAACCTCCCAAAATACCTATCACCTCCATTTTACAAGGTCACTGCTAGAAGTACAAACCTCCGCTTTCCATCTTCTCTTGAAATCTGGTCTGAACATCAGTTGCACCAGACTTCTAAAAATCTCTTCTGTAGTCAGTTAACTTTTTCATATTTTCAGCTTCATATTTGCCACCTCCGCAATTTAACTGAAACAAGATGTTTCTTAAGATCATTGCTTCTCTAGCAGCCCTTTCCAATGGAAGTAACTTCTCCTGCTATAGTCAGGGTACTTCATTGCCAGAAGATGGAGTAGTTGTTTGCTTTGTTGCCTGGAGTTTTTTCAAGACTCTAGATTCTGCAAGACTTCCTTTGAGGCTCATACCCTAAGATATAGCATCCTTTCTCTCTCCTCATTGCTGGTCACTATCTGCCACTCACTGAAAATTCTACCTCTTGGCTCAAAATCTTCCTTTAAAGTATATTAAATTTTACAGATTCCCTGCCAATGTTTTGGGCACCTACTTCGTTCCATCCACTTTCCACAAGAAAGGTAGACTAATGACAGCTGAAAAATTAGTGTGAATAGTCACATGGCATATGTGAGTCCTAAAGGCTGAAGGTGAGTCTCAACAGAGACATAACGCTGAACTTGATCAAAATTTGATTTCCTGTGCTGTGCTGGAATGGAGTGTCAAAAAACTCTGTCAGTGTTAGATTAGTACAAGTAGTTCTACCTCTCCCCATGACTCCTAATACTACACGTCCTTGCTTTCTCCCTCATGTTGCCCGTTCTTTTGCTCATCCTCCAAGGTGTGTAACTCCAACTTCACTAGTATATTCATTAAACCCTGCTACAGGTTCCATTATCTTCTTGTATATTTCATAGTGGGTGAGCCATTGCCTTGGTGACACGGGAACATGCCTGCACAGGAACCTTATTGTCAGCTCCTTCTACCCACTCAGGGTGCCAGTTAAGGGCATTTGAAAAACAACGTATTGGAAAGCCATCGAATATATAATAACAGTTGTAAATACTTTCATTTTATCCTGGTTTTTTGGATGCTTTATCAAGGAAGAAATGTTGGCATTTAACGGAAATGGACACTTAACAGTTCCTGGCAAGTGTGAAAGAAACTGGCAGGTGTTTCTGTTTGGTTTGTTCGAAATATTATGACCACTTAATGTATTAATGAGGACTTTTAGACTCATATTCTTTTCTACTCCAGCTGCTTTCATCATCCATGCAGGCTTCAAAGTAGATATGAAGGACATAACTGACACATTCCAGTGTACCTATTCCTCCCATGACCTTTTCCTCCTTTCCACCTCCACTTCCCACAGCACAACCTTAGACTCCAATTACCCAGTTTCCAAAATCTCTGATGCTAAAACCCTACTCTTCAATGATAACCTCTTTCCTTCCTACTTTGCTTCTTCCAGAAGAAGCTTTGGTCTCTGCAAAATCCATTGACCCCACCTCATTCTCTCTGTCCCTCAATATGCTTCATTCTTACTTTTTTCCCTTTTCTTCATCTCAAGTTGTCATGAACTTTATTTTAATTACTCTCTTGCTAACAACCTCAGCTTTCCCATCTTCTTCAGTGGCATTTACCAATAAAAATCTGACTCTGGATGAAAATTAAGACAATATTTTATTTAATCTCTCATAGATAAGCTACTTCCTGTCTACTTAATCAAATAGGAACAGAGATTGGGAAGGCTCCCGTTTTCAAGACTGGGAGCTTCTGCTACTGCACCTGGTTCCTGTTTCTCTTATTCCATCCAAATCCCTCCATTTCCTTCTATTGAAGTTGCAAGCTGTGCTCCCTCAAGTAGTAATGTGTCATGCTAGAGGTGCTTTCTTTTTGTTGTTTATTGTTCCAATCTGGCTTTAGCATCTGCTCCTGCTTAATATGCTATCTTTCCTCTTTTTCTTTCAAGTACTTCTTAGGACAACTCTGAGAAGAGTTCAGACTACTTTGATTTTTGGCAAGATTAATATAAATATCACATATTAATGGCATTCTTTCCATTTTATTCTTCTTATGGGACAATGTTAGAAGCTCTGTAGCATGCCCCCACCACCTTTATATTTTCTTTTGTTTTGTTGAAGGAATTTCTGATCCATTTCTAAATGATCTTTTATGCATTCAGTTTTTACCAAAAATAAAACTGAGTCAAAATGTGCTATAAATATAACATTGTGTAATTTCCACTACCCATAAATATTTGAAAAATGTATTACTTTATTGAATCTTAAATTTCTTATTGATCCATGTCTTTTGAATGTGATTTATTATGATTTTAAATCTATTGGCTCTATTCATTAACACAGGTGAACATTCCTCCTCCTTGCTTTCATTATGATTCCATATTCCATTGGGTTTTTTGTTATATTTTGATATCTTCACCCACTATCAAGTAGACTCAAAGGCACATTTTTTTAAAATCCTGACTCTTGAGTTGTAAGTATTCCTGGGGGGAAGAAGCACTTACAATGGTTACACTTTAAATTCATTTTAGCCAATCTTAGTTGGATTTTAAAAGCTACTCTCAATCTTTACTACCACTTTGCACATCCACAGTCATCTTGCCCCAAGTCCTCAAACATATACTATATCACATTTCTCTGAGCAGGTACCTTTAACTCCTACTGTATTGAAAATCTGGATAAGAATTAACTTCAAATATTTTTCCTATTGTTCAAATTCTCCTTGTGCATAAGCGCCATTATTTTTGCTCTTTTCCCCCAAAATCAGAGAAATGAAAAAAACAAACAAACAAACCACTTCTTTTCAAGACCAATCTTCTGTTTGTGATAATTAATGCCCTGCTATTCTCTGGAATCCTTCTTCAACAGTTGTCTCACCTGTCTAACATATATATTTACTCTACCCAGTTCTTTCCCATCAGTCTTTAAGTATTTCAGCTTTTCCTCATGCTAACACTTCCTATACCAGGATTCCTCTTCAATCCATTGCCCATTGTCTAATTTTCTGAATTCTTGTTGGAATCATTGACATAGTTGGACACCTTCTCTTCTCAATGATTCCTCTCACTTGCTTTCTGCAAATCTTCATTTTGATCATCTTCCTAAGTCTATGATCTTTTCTCTCACCCTTCCTGGTATATTTGCATCCACTCTTCTCTCTCCTTACACACTTTAGTTTGGTAATTTCAAACACTTGCCACCATTTTAATTTTCACTTCTATGCAAAAGACTATGAAAACTGTGTCTCTCATTCCCTAACCCTCTGACCTGTGTTATCATTGCATTCTGAAATATCTCTCATGGGAGATCTGGAGCACTTTCAAGCTCTACACATTTCTCCTTCAAAACTGTTCTTCCTGGGCACCTGGATAGCTCAGTCTGTTAAGCATCGGACTCTTGATTTCAGCTCAGGTCATGATCTCAGGGTTGTGAGATCGAGCCCCATGTCAGGCTCTGGACCCAGCATGGAGTCTGCTTGAGATTCTCTCTCCTTCTCCCTCTGCCCCTCCTGCTCATGCTCTTTCTCTCTTTCAAATAAATAAATAAATCTTAAAAAAAAACCTGTTCTTCCTGTTTTCTTAGTCCCTCAGGCAAGACTACTACTCTCTCTTTCTTCAAGCAATTAATTCCTTGACACCATCAGTTCTACCTTAGCAACATCTTTGCATTCATCCCTCTGGTTCTTCAATTGCATAGATTAGGACTCCGTTATGACTTGTAAATAATATTATACCTGTTTCTCAACTAAGAACCTTCAATGATCTGCTAAAAACAAACAAAACACACCAAAACAAGGTAGGGGTAAAACATAATTTAAGCAAAGGTCATTATATCAATCAGAAATGTTTTACTTCATTCCTAAATTTCAAATTGCTAATCACTCTTATTATTTCAGAAAAACTTGAAAACAACCTAATTATGAATAAAGTGACTCTGAATATTTTTTCATGTAAAACACAGGTCAATTACTTAAGTACAATTATAATAACTTTTTTTTAATGGCAGACAACACAAAGCATTCTAAGTAAAAATTTTCTATTATTTATCTCCAAGAAAAAAACCCTTTCTAAAACTTAATTTTCTCTATATAAGTTGACAAGAATAGACATCTTAGCTCTTCCTCTCTTCCTCTTTCTCTCTCTTTTTCTTCATTCAGAGTTTAAAAGAAAGCATATTTTTGGTAAATTGCACTTACAGCAAGAGGGGAAAGATTAGAGTTTTGAGAGCAGACATATGGTATGCTTTCCTGAGACAGGAGGATAGAGAAGGAGAATCTCAAAGCCCCTCTATATCGTCAACTGTCACATCTGTGCCCCACTATAATTCTGTGTCTGAGTGCACCTCGAAATGTAGAACTTTTAGAGGAGGAGAAATTGCTATAGTTCATCTGCTCAAGAAGGCTAAGAATTCTGAACCTAAGAGGTAGAAGTAAAAGTAGAAGCAGAGTAAGAGGCAGTGAGAGCAAAATAATCTTCTCACACTGAAAAGATGTCACGGACATGTCCCAGCGTAAGTACAAAGGGAAGAGCCAATATAAGTGAAGAGCCGCAGCAACGATACTATGCATTGAATTCCTCCTGAGATGTCACATGACACATGAACTTATGAGTGTTAACCGCAGTAAAGACTCAGAGATCAACTTTCTTTGTTTAATCAATATGGGGGCAGGAGGGTAGCTAGATATGGGAATGTCCATTAATGAGAGGACTCCACTACTAATGAGTCTTTTCTCAGAACATCTTTTACCAAGAATTCAACATGGGAAGCATTCAGTCAACAGAATTGTTCCAAAATAATAGTTAATTGGCCAGCACTTTTAATAAGAATTGGCTATTGTTTCTTACACCTGGTGGTGGTGTAATCTGTCAAGTTTTCACCATTGATAGGGAATATAGCAGAAGGCCAAGCCAACTAACGTCTGTGTCTCAAATCATTGATCCCTTTGTATATGTCTCTCCCTCCCTTGAGATGGAGAATGTCTTAATAACTTATTTACTATTGTATGTCACCTACAGTGCCTGGCACAATGTCTTGTATTAGCAATGAACTCATAAAAATTTTTAATGTAATTGTTTGGTGTTCTTAAAATTAGAAAGATGAATTTTACTCTTAGGAGTTGCTGCAGAAATGAAATTCAAAACACAAGTTCTTCAAATATTGCAAAATATCTTCAAAATCTCAGTTTCTGTGCCATTATATATTTTTGTTTCACTAAGTCTAGTGTTGAATCTTTAGGTAGGAACACTTAGGGATGCTTAATAAATGATACCCAGCATTTAGTTACTGCAGTATCTGAAAACAGAGGATGATATTACCCTACTTTGGTATGTCCAACTAGTTCTTTAAAATACCTAAGTTAGGGAATTCATAAAATAAGCTGAACTCAGATAGATAAAAATCTTCCTTTTTTAGTTTGTAAAATATCAGACATTGATAGGCAGAGTATTTAAAACCTATTAGGGGCGCCTGGGTGGCTTAGTTGATTAAGTGTCTGCCTTAGGCTCAGGTCACGATCCCAGGGTCCTGCGATTGAGCCCTGCATTGGGTTCCTTGCTGGGTGGTGAGCCTGCTTCTCCCCCTCCCTCTGCTGCTCCCCCTGCTTGTGCTCTCTCTCTCTCTCTGTGTCAAATAAATAAATAAAACCTTTAAAAGATAAAACCTATTAAACATACACGGAATAAATACTAGTGAAGTGAGTTTTTAGTGGCCTTGGGTATTTCATTTAGACTAACACCTACTCCATTACTTTAACTTTTTTTTTGTTCTTTGTAAATCCACTAACTTTCAAACACTCTGGACATTTCTATTTCCCCAAATTTGGATCTGATGGTGCCATTTCCATCACTGCATTTTTCTTGTAGATATTATTATTTTGTCTTGCTACTGGATTTATTCATTAATTTATGCAGGGGGCTGAAGGCTGGGAGTGTATCACAGACAAGCTCATGCTTGAACTGAGACTCACATAAGTAAGATTTTGATAAAGTTATTCCATGCAAGATATCACAAGGAATTGTTATACAGGTGAAGTTCTTCACAAGGGCTTCCAGCCAAGGGGTAAAGAAAAGAATTAAGGCTGAAATATGGACTGTCCATTTACAGGGCCATCTTCCCTGCAGCACGGCTGGTTCAGATCAAATAGAGAAGTCCTTTTTTGCTAATTCATTTGTTCACAGCAAATGCCTTATTGTAATCCATCTGCCAAGAGGGGGCATTTTAAAATAATGTGCACAAAGGCAACCTCTGTGCTATCAGAAACTCTGGCCACCTCCTTACGAGAACAGGGCAGGGAAAGGCAGCAGAAGCTGGTAGTCTGGTGAGTGAGCAGCAGTGGGGGGGAGGGGGCTAGAAGTACATGATGGGAAATGTGGCAAAGAGGTTAAGGAATATCGGAATTTTTAAACACCCGTTGCATGTTGTGAAAGGGTAGTGATTAATTAACCAAATTAGTATAGCAAATTCAGTGGAGTGGAGAGAGGTAAACCTGGATGTAACAGATAGTGAAGTGGTCATAGTGAAGCATCAAGAGAGAGTAAATGCAGTTTTGAAAAAAAAAAAAAAAAGACTGAGCTACAGGGGACAGGCTCAGTGAATATGTATGTTTAGATACGTATGTGTAACAACCACCCAACTTGAGACAGAAAATTCCAGCACCCCAGAAGGCTCCCATATGCGTCCTCCCCATCATACCCTCCCAGCTCCAGGAGACAACCACTCTACTGATTTCTAACATGATAGATTGCATTTGCTTGTTTTTTAACCTCATACAAACAGGATCATGTAAAACATGCTATTTTGTGTCTAGCTTCCTTCTCTCAAATTTCAGCTGCACAATTTATGTTGTTGCATGGAGCTATCATTTACTTTTTTTGCATTCCATTGTATTCCATGGTATGAATATACTCAAAATTTTAAACTGTTACTTTTTTTTTTTTTGGTCATATTGGTGAAGAGCTCTTGGTTATTACAGTTACTGCAAGTTTTCACTTATTACAACCATTGCTGCAATTAACATTCCTATACTTATCTTTTGGGAGCAATATACTCATTACTCTTGTGTATATATCTAAGAATGAAATTGTTAGATCATAATGTAGGCATACATTTAGTTTTAATAGGAAAACACCAAAATTTTCCAAAGTGGTTGCACCAATTCATCCTCCCAACAGCAAAATTATGAGAGTTATTCTGTATCTTTGCCAACATTTGTTTTCCACCTTTTTGATATTTGCCTGTCTGACACTTTTGTGCTCTGTTCCATTTTGATTTTAATTTGCATCTTTTGAAGCCTAATTTTGTTAGCATTCAGTTGTGAAATAAATTCAAAATGGATGAAAGATCTAAATGTGAGACAGGAAACCATCAAAATTCTAGAGAAAAACACAGGCAGCAACCTCTTTGACCTCAGCCATAGCAAATTCTTACTAGACACGTCTCTGGAGGCAAGGGAAACAAAAACAAAAATGAACTACTGGGACTTCATCAAGATAAAAAGCCTCTGCACAGTGAAAGAAATAACCAACAAAACTAAAAGGCAACCTACAGAATGGGAGAAGATATTTGCAAATAACATATCTGATAAAAGATTAGTATCCAAAATCTATGAAGAACATATCAAACTCAACAGTCAAAATCCAGTTAAAGAATGGGCAGAAGACATTAATTTTTCCAAAGAAGACATACTGATGGCTAACAGACACATGAAAAGATGCTCAACATCACTCATCATCACGGAAATACAAATCAATACTATGATGAGATATCACCTCACACCAGCCAGAATGGCTAAAATTAACAACACAGAAAATGACAAATGTTGACGAGGATGCAGAGAAAGGGGAACCCTCCTACACTGTTGGGGGGAATGCAAGCTGCTACAGCCACTCTGGAAAGCAGTATGGAGGTTCCTCAAAAAGTTAAAAATAGAGCTACCCTATGACCCAGCAATTACACTACTAGCTTTTATTCAAAGGATACAAAAATACTGAGTCAAAGGGATACATGCACCCTGATGTTTATAACTTGGTGGATATAGTGTTTGATATATAATAATTAGTTCAAATTGGTTATTTGTGTTACTCAAATTAAGTTTAATCTTAACTAATATATTTTTCTGCTGTTCTTTTACAATTGCTGAGGATTGTAGATTTGTCTAATTCTCCTCTTGGTGCTGTAATTTCTGTTTAATAAATTTTGTCACTGTGGTAGGTGTATGCACCTAGGATTATTATATCTTTATGTTGAATTGAACTTTTTTTTTTTAAAGATTTTATTTATTTATTTGAGAGAGAGAGAATGAGAGACAGAGAGCACGAGTGGGAAGAGGGTCAGAGGGAGAAGCAGACCCCCCGCTGAGCAGGGAGCCTGATGCGGGACTCCATCCCGGGACTCCAGGATCATGACCTGAGCTGAAGGCAGTCGCTTAACCAACTGAGCCACCCAGGCGCCCTGAATTGAACTTTTTAAAAATCAGATGTTCCCATTTGTATCTTGTAATATTTTTGCCTTAAAGTTCACCTTTTCTACACTTAATATAGCTACTCTAGCTTTCTTCTGTTAGTGTTTTCATATTTAATATTGTTCTTCCATTTTTATTTGTCCTTATATTCAACATATGTTTCCTATCGACAGCATATATTTGGATTTTGCTTTTTGTTTTTTCCAGTCTGGCAGCCTTTGGCATTAATTGAATTATTTATTCCAGTTATATTTCATGTAAGTATTAACATAGTAATTTTAAATTAAATTTTTTTGTTTGTTGTTTTCTGTTCCTCCCATCTTTACTTTGTCCTGTCATTTCTCCATTAGTTACTACTTTTGGGTTATTCAAGTATTTTTATTTCATTTTTCTCTTTTATTAATTGGCTTACTGAAAATTTACTTAATATTAATCTTAGTAGTTACTTGATGAATTACAACATGCATGTCATAGCATATAAATACTTCATTCCTTTTTATTGCCAAATAATATCCCATTTCTGGGTTTAATCTTCTGCAGGTCACCCTCTGTAGGATTTCGTCCCTCAAGTACTAGCTGCTTTGGCAGCCCCTGACTCCAACCTCTTTCTCTTCAACCCAGAGAGGCTGACTATTTTTGAAAGAACTCTATTCTCTCTAGCAAGAAGTGATGAATCACTCCTGGTGAAAAAATCAGGTATTAGTGAAAATCTCACTTCTGTTTTCTTCCTCATAGAATTATGGCTCCTTGAATCCTTTTTGCATTGGTTCTTCTGTGATGCTTCTACAGTTTTGTTATGGATTTTGTTCCACGTTTGCATTTGTATCTGGTGTAAAATTAGTCTGATACAAATAA
Organism: Phoca vitulina; assembly: GCF_004348235.1. NCBI lineage: Eukaryota > Metazoa > Chordata > Mammalia > Carnivora > Phocidae > Phoca > Phoca vitulina. The sequence continues at coordinate 25,873,951 of NW_022589728.1, forward strand.
CAGTATTAAGTGGAACTGGAAGTTTATCTACTCTTTCTTTTTTTTTTTTAAAGATTTTATTTATTTATTTGACAGAGAGAGCGATAGCAAGAGCAGGAACACAAGCAGGGGGAGTGGGAGAGGGAGAAGCAGGCTTCCCGCCAAGCAGGGAGCCCGAGGTGGGGCTCGATCCCAGGACCCTGGGATCATGACCTGAGCTGAAGGCAGACGCTTAACGACTGAGCCACCCAGGCGCCCTTATCTACTCTTTCTGTAAGCCTGGTTCAAAAGCAGAGCAATATGGAGATAGCCAGAGAGGAGAGTGAGTTGGGAAGTGTGTGGAAGTGGCAGATATGTGAGCATGCTTGTGTACTAAAGGATTCAGTGGAAAATGAAAGGTTGAGGGCTCAGGAATCAAGAGCGCATAAGAATAAATTAGCATTGCATTAGAAGAGAAGCTTTGTAGAGGAAGAATTTCTGAGATGGTGCCAATGCTAATAGGTGTACTAATGGAAGGGCAGAAAATTGAGGTAGTTCGTGGAACCTCCATTTTCTATGTGAAATAAAAATAAAAGGCATTGTTCTGAATAAAAAAGGGGTAGTAGAAGAAGGAAGTCTCAGAATAGTAATGAAACTTTAGAATACATGCTGGGATGGTTACCGAGGAGCCTGGCCAAAGTCATTTAGCAGGATCTCTGAGCTGCATCGAAGGGCAAACCAAACATCATGCCATAAGTTGTAATATCTTTTGCCTTCACAGGTTAACTAAAAAGGCAGCTCTTTGGCCACAAGAACAGGACCATAGCTGTCCTTTTACTTTTGTTGTCTCATCTTGAACTTAGACTATGATTATATGGGAATTTATCCTGAGAACGTTGGGCATTGGGACATATCAGTTTTAATTCTTGAGAGTCATTACTGAAAGTTCTATGAGTTAGCTAGAGGATAGAGCTAGAAGATATAGAGAGTAGTGAATATGATTTTAGTGTCCCATTTGGGTCATGTAACTTCACAATATTGATTCTTTATAAAGGATCACATTAAATTCAGTCTCGGTATGTCATCCTCAAAGGAGGGATGTTATATACTAACACACTAATTCATTAGAGTGCCTCTTTCCTCCAACCTCCCTGCCTCTACTACCACACCAGGCTCCCAGACAGCTCTTCACTGATCCAGAAGTTTGTTATGTCAGAAGTAGAGGATTAAAGCTGATCAAAAAAGCATATTTCTTATTATCATGAGCTCCATGACTTTATCTTACTTATCAAGATAAAGTTTGGAAGTATTAAGAATCAAAATATCATGGTGGCAAGGTCTTAATGACCAATACAATACTATCATTATTTTATTTATTGAAAATAGTAAGCACTGAACTAATGCTAACTCAATGAGATTCTTTCCTTATGCATGGTGACTTAGCCACAAATATTGTTGCATAACAAAGCACCTCAAAACCTGTGGCTTAGAGCCACATAATCTATTATCATTCACATGTCTGTGGTCTGGCTGGGTTTCACCTGCTCTGGGTTGTGTCCAGTTGGGCGGCTTTGCTCTGTATCTTCCTGAGAGCAACAGGCTAGCCAGGGCATATCCTTCTTATGGCAATGACAGAGATATAAGACAGCAAGCAGAAACATGTGAGATCGCTGATGGCCCTGGCTTGAAACCTGGCACGCTATCACTTGTGCTTATTTCTCATTGGCCAAAACAGGTCACATACCCAAGCTCAAAGTCAGGGGAAAGGGAATGTATACTCTGCCCATGACGAGGCCATGGCAAAAGGATTTATGAATGGAGGAGTAAAAATTGGGGTCAATGATGCAAACTACTGCACATAGCAATGTACACTCCCATCTTTCCCTGCCAATTTCTCACACAGGGCTCAGGAAACTTCTTGGAAGTTACTTAGCCTATGTGCATAGAGAACCAAAGCACACAGGCTTGGTTTGTGGTTGTTGTTTTGTTTTGTTTTAAATGGACAATCTAGAGCAGAAGGGCATCTCTGACATAGAGTGGTATTTATGACTCAGATTATCCTTGAACTAAATCCATATGATTTATGGATTTCCTATCTAAAGTGACAAACAACATACAAGAATGATTAAGGAGAATGAACTCTGCAATTAGAAATATCTAGAGTACAGACCCAGCTCCACTACTTTTTAGCTGATAACTTTGTAGCTTTGCTTTTAGTAAGTCTTTCCCATTGTGGAGTGAGAACATCAATAGTGCTCATCTCTATATATGAGGTTGTTAAAGCAAATGAAATAGCACACACATGCCTGGCACAGAGTCAATGATCAAGAAAGATATTACTATGTCCCTAGAAGCTGCCACAGAATGTAGGGGAGATCCTGGAGTACAGAAGTAATAAACTAGTCTTGCAATGAGAGTCAGAATGTTTCCAGAGGCATTGGATGTTTGAGAAGGATTTTTCTAGTCAGTGAGGTAATTAAGAGGTAATTTGAGGATTAATCGTTACTACATCAAATGAATGAGAATGATCAAGTTACTACAATAGCAGAAGACTTATGAATTTCTAAACATTTTTAGAGATATTTACATGTCCTATACTCCTGCTCATGAAGTGTGGTAGGTATAAACTTGTCACTCTATTTAATGCCCATGTGACATTCGTGCACATTTTCAGTTTCCCTTGAAACCATATTCCGAAAAGTAAAATTAAGGCCAAAAGAGACGTGAGATTTGGGTCCTTTGTGACTAGCTAAGCTGATAAATTGTTCAGTCACTAGAAACTAAAATGTAGCTGCAAATAGCATTAATTAAATTAAACTACAAAGTAATTTTCCTCAAATGCTATTACCCTATAGGTTTATAAAAAAAATTACGTATGCCATATAGATAAACACAGTCTATATTTTTGTTGTTGTTGTTGAAGAAATAGTGATTGAATTTCTAAACCATGAAAATGTTAAGTTACAATAAAAGGCCACTTTCAACTTTGCCATTTAGAGGCCCACTTATTGTTCGTAACTCTTATAATTGAAGCCTTATTATATTATCTTGCTGCACAGCGTGATTTCCTGTTATTTGTCTAATGTTTTTTAAAGAACAGTAATTTAATAACTATAGTGATATTCATCCTCGGCTCCCAACAAATGTGCTATTTCATGAAGCCTGCTTACAAAACACAGTTGTAGTCAATGTGTAGTCCATGCTTGCCATTAGGCGACTTTGAAAATAATGCAAAGCAGAAAAATAATCCCAATGCCCCGTGATGTTACTTTTAAAAAGAAAGGAACTTTAAATTTTAGGGCATCACAGTTTTATTTCTCTTGAAAACACATTCAGTTTATATTTGCTCCTAAGAAAATTGATTTTATTCCTTTCTCATAGAAAAATCTGAGCTGTGTATTTCAGTTCCAGAGAAACATTGTTAAGTTTTATTGTCTACACAACACACAAATATCCTAGCACTATACTGCCCAAGAAAAAACAAACAAAAGCTCTAAAACTATAAATAACATATTTATTGTTTTGTTTTCATATTATTGGAAATATAGATCAAATATAATTTTTGAAGAAATATGTCAGCTATTTACCTTTCTATCTCAGATTTGGCAATGGAATTAATGCATTTCAATAATTATTTCATTTACTGAGTAGGGGATGGATAAGGAAAAGAGATACAGAAAGAGATACAGCTATTTTATCTATACTGTCTCTTTAGTTATATGCACACTGCAATTTGAACCTCTAAGAGGATAACTAAGATAAATAGATATCAGAACCCTAAATTAATATATTGCATATTTTTAAAATGTCCTTTTTAATCCTTGAAAGCAACACATCAGATTTAGGGAGTTTTGTTTAATGTCTTAATAATATCCTTACTAAGCCTCATAATTGAGACACTTTGACCATGGGACTTTACTATGCCAAAGTCCTCCATTTTTTAACTTTTACATTTATTCTGCCTTATGTAACTATGGAAACAAATAATCTGCAATCAAAAAATAGAATGGAATACCTTTGTTCAGTCGTCAAAATGTGATATACAATTTTGAAGGAGAGAAGTTGTTACGCTAGCGACAGCATGACTGGAGAGTAAGAAGGGTCCCTTCCTGGGGATTAAAACAACCACAATTTCTCTTATATCATAGTTTGATATGTTTTACTTTTACTTATAAATGTACTTTGTGATCCAAACTAGCACTTGCTGGTTATTTTAGGCAGAAAATATATCTGAACTTCTCTAAGCACATTAAATAATAGCAGTTATTTTGAAAAATTTAAAAAGGATTGAAACTTTATATAAATTTTGGGTTGTCTTTTTTTTTTTTTTTTTTTTTAAGGTTTTACTTATTTGCGAGAGAGAGAATGAGAGACAGAGAGCATGAGAGGGAGGAGGGTCAGAGGGAGAAGCAGACTCCCTGCGGAGCAAGGAGCCCGATGCGGGATTCGATCCCGGGACTCCAGGATCATGACCTGAGCCGAAGGCAGTCGCTTAACCAACTGAGCCACCCAGGTGCCCTGGGTTGTCTTTTTTTTTTAAAAGATTTTATTTATTTGTTTGACAGAGAGAGAGAGCACAAGTAGGTACGCAGAATAGAAGGCAGAGGGAGAGGGAGAAGCAAACTACCCGCTGAGCAGAGACCCTTATGGGGAACTGGATCCCAGGACCCTGGGATCATGACCTGAGCTGAAGGCAGACCCTTAACGGGCTGAGCCACCCAGGCACCCGAAATTTTGGGTTGTCTATCAGGTAGTCAAAAAAAAAATCGTAGTTTTAAACTTTACTGTATTTTCTTTCTCAAAGAACTAGAATTCAGACATTTATTTATTGTACTGTTTTATTTTTCAATTGTCTTACAATTCCAGTTGATAGAATCTTACTTTTAATGAGTTTCAGGAAAGAATTCATGACATGTAGCTGAGCCAAGTTGGATTTTTTTTTTTTTAAGTTCACCTTTCGGGTCTATTGTCTTTCAGCTGGGAGCCATTTTATTTTGTGGAATTCCAGGGTGGTGGCTACAACTTCAAAAAGATCTATTTTCTTGTTTTACAGTTGATGGCCGAGGCCTTTAATTTGTTCTGTTTCTTTCTCATAAGATCTCTATGCCGACTATTTAAAGTCCCATTATTCTATCAGGTGAACGCGTGTAACTGGAGAGCAGGGGGGTGCGCATCCGGCTCATTGCCGCCAAAGCCAAGGGCACGTGGGTGTGTTGGCCGCGCATCCGCTCCCTCCGTAATGAACACTTGTTCAATGATCACCTCTGAAGTGACGAGCATCAGCTGGAGTTGCGGTTCCCGCGGCCTTCACTTGCTGGTAGTGACCAACGGCCGAACCAAAATCAATCTCTGTCAGGCTTGTAATTGAGCACTTCCCTAATTTATGAGACAGTTTTCCCATTAACAACAAAATCTTGAGAATTAAATAAAAACAGGCCTTCACAAGTGCTGCCGCGGAGGTGAATGTGGGATAAACGTTGATAAATGCGCGTGCCTTCTGCAAGCCTGACTTTGAAAAATTCTGTGTCAGAGTTTCAGGTCACATTTTGACAACAATTAGGAACACTGAAATAAATAGTTGGCAATTCTACTTTGTTATGACAGGAGATGTAAAGCCATCTTTACCAAGAAAAGCTTATTTTGTGAATATGAATTGTATTGCTGCAGTGCTCAGCCATCTTGCTGTGACTGAGGCTCTGTACGCTCTTCTATTACAAACCGGAGTAGAATCCTTTTGAAGATTTGAAAATTTTGGTTAAGTTGTTTTCACCTATTATTTGTAAAATTCCTGTGCTGCTACAGTTCCATGCTTCATACAGAACTCACAAAATGTTTTTTTTTTTTTTTTTTAAACGTTCAATGTCGGAAGTTTATTTTTAGTAGGAAAAAAATCTAGCTATGTTTTGTGAAATGTTCGCAGAAAATCTAAATGACTCAAGAGGACTGGCTGAAATGTTAAGTCTTTACGGTTTATTCTAATTTTATCTATTTTATAAACTTCAAAGATTTACCTGTTGGTAGCATAACCATGAGTTCATTTCTTTGATTATAGGCATCTGTGTATGTCCATTGATCGATAGCCCATAACCTATAATAAGCAAGAGCAATATTTAATGGACTGGGCTGGATTTCTATGGGTACAAAACTACTGGCCCAGCTGGTAAGAAATTTGAACTGTCCTGCAGCTACTAATTGATTATTTGAGCTGAGTTTGTCAATTTATTTAAAAACTGATTAGAAACCTTGCATCCCATGCAGTTATTGCATTTGTCTTCCCCGGGACTTCTCTGAAGAAAACAAAGCAAAGCAAAGTAGGTAAGTAAATAAATAAATAGCAGCTTTTAAAATTCTATTTAAGAATAAGAACAAAATTACTGAAAATTCTGGAAATTGAAATGTAATATGCATGATCTATAAAATTAGCAGTAATAATAAACATACATATGTATATATTGCATGTACAACCAGGCACTCATAACATACTGTGCTAATTTAGGTGGTCCGGGTTACAGTAAAAATCACGACATCTGGTACAATTGTATAGCACCTCATGGCGTTCCTGGTTGGTGAAAATGCAGGTTTAGGGGAATGGCTTTTCTCCAGATGGTGATTCATGGCCTTCGAGTACCTTCCATTCTGTGGTTTTACAACCAACTAGGGCCATATTATCCAGTCTAGGAAGAGCAAACAGAGAGCATAGAAGTACATTCACATCCTAAAAACCTTTTCCTAGAAATGGCATGCATCCCTTCCTCTCTCAGTGGATTGACTAGGTGGCAGTCACATGGTCATAGCTAACTACAGGTCCAGCTGTGATATCTACTAGGAAGAAGGAGACAACACAGATTTGTTCTGCTATATTTACATAATGATCAAAAATTCTTCTTTTTCTCTTTCTTTCTTTCTTTCTTTCTTTCTTTCTTTCTTTCTTTCTTTCTTTCTTTCAAGACAATAGAAAGTTATTCTCTCACAGTTCTGATGGCTAGAAGTCTGAAATCAAGGTGTCTGCAAGACTATACTCCTTCTGAGAGCTCTAGGGAAGAATCCTTCCTCGCCTCTTCCAACTTCACCTGGCATTCCTTGGCTTGTAGCTGCACATTCCAATTTCTGCCTCTGTCCTCACATGCCTTCTCTCTGTCTCTGTTTCCTTTCTTCTTCCTATAAGAATGCCATTGAATTTAGGGCCTTCCCTAATCCGGTATGATCTTGTCTTGATCCTAACTAATCACATCTTCACAGACCCTGTTTCTAAATAAGATCACATTCTGAGGTTCTGGTTGGACATGAATTTCAGGGGGACACAATTCACCCCACTATGCTCTCTCTTCACAAAATCATACCCTGGCTGTCAGAATTACCTTTTCAAAACCCAAATCTGACTACAACCCTCCCTGTGTGAAAGCCCTCAGTGCCTCACCATCAGACCAGAAGACAGAATAAAGCCCAGACTCCTTAACTTTAGGGAATGAGCTCAAAAAGAGTTTGGCTTCTATCCTCATGGAGTTTATCATCTATTTGGGACACAATCGATAACAATACAATGGAGTCATAGAGAGTTGGACATCTCGTTGTATAGCACACTGCGTTAATAGCAAATGCTTACAAATAGTGCCTACTATGTGCCAGGCCTGGTTTTAAGCACTCACTATGAAATATTAGTCCTATTAGCCCCAAAAAGAAATTATTAGCCCCATTAGTCCTCACAGACAACATTATAAGATAGCTGCTATTATTACTTCCACTTTGTATATGAGGAAACTGAAGAAAGAAGGGCCAAGAACTTATCCAAGCTCATACACTAAGGAGCCAAGGGGAGTCCTGGGATTTGAACCAATAAGGCCAACACCAGAGAATGTTGCTTTTTAATTTTTTAATTTTATTTTTTATTGAAGTATAGTTGACCAAAAATTCTAATTTAAATTTCTACTTTATCTACTCCGAAATAAACTATTTAGCAAACTCCTACAGTTGGGATGCAGCAGTAATTAAAAGAGGTGCTCAGAGTGTCTAAAATAGATACATGGTAAAGTACATGAATTAACGTACTTGCACTTTACATGTAACAGAGCCATTAAAGTGGCCACCCAGATTCTAATTAGTTTTTGCTCCTTATGTAGTCCTGATGGGTGTTATTGGCTTTCTAGTCTACCATAAATTAAAAGAAATGAGAATGAGAAAAAAGTAGATGTTGCCATACACATGTTCACTGAAAACAGCCTTCTATGCAAGGAAGACCATATGGCAGGTAAATAAATACATTGACAAATCAACTGATCAGTCAGTCAATCAGAATAGTTTGAAGCTATTTAGTATATGGTCAAACTATCTACATATCTTCCAAAACATAGTTTCAATATTATGTCTTTCTTTAAGTCTTTCTTGACTGTTTATCAAAATCATCACTATCTCATCTGGGCTCTAAACCTCTCAATATTTTTTACTTACCTCTACTACAGCATTTGTAACATTTTCTCTTTTTCTAAACTGTAAGCTTTTGTCCAGTAGGAACAGTTTATTCTTTTTATTTTTGAATCTTTCCCCACTGTCTGTTCTTAGAACAATGCTTGCCATAAAAATAGGAGAAATGGATGAATCAAACCACATTCCAATAATATCAGATGAAGTCTTGTATTATAGCAGGGGGAAGTACAAAAACTGACATTCAGTTCAATTTAGAAATGGATGTTCAGATTACAACTTCATTTCCTTAAGAGAAGTAAATTTTGAGTTATCAGAAAAGTTTATCAGTATATATTATATTCTATATAATATATATGATATATATATTTAAATGCGTATGTAATACTATATATATTATCAATTTCTTATACTTTTTTAATATATAAAAATAGAAATAATTCCAGGGCCAATTTGACTATTACATGAATTTCATTTTTACTATAGTTTAATTAGAGCTTGCATAGCATAAATATAGACATGGGAAAATTAAAGATTTCACTTTGGGTCTTAAGCACCATCTTTCATCACTTCCAAGAATGGTCAGAGAAAACACATAAAATCTGGCAAGGAAGTTTTAGTATGTTCTGAAGTTTATATTGAATTTGAAGATCTTGGGATACAATGCCTCAGTGAAATGTACACTAATAAGTCATTACCCTGAATGCCTCAAACACATACCCAGAAATTAAAAGTCATCTGTGTTCAGATCACCCAACTCCCAAGTTACCATGCTGTTTTTGAGATAAGGCAGCTTCATATTTTTCAGATCTACAAAGTGCAAACCAGATTTTAGTCAATTGTTTAAAATCTTCTGTCTGTCTTTAATTTTGCAAGGTGAAAAAATTGTCCTATGTGGGCTACATTTCTTTTTTTTACATATTGTGCTATTATGTTTAGAAAGAGTTCTCTATTATGAATATTTCATTAAAAGATCATCTTGGTAATTTTTCTATTTCAAGAAATATTGTTTCTGTAAAATCTCTATCTGTTTGGTGGATAAACATATTTCTTTAATCTTTGGGGGCTGGGAGTCATCATAACTTCTGTAGATGAAAACATAATCATATCTGCTATTTATAAAATGTTTGGGATATAAAAAACACCTCTATTGATACCACAACTGAACGGCATGTCAAATTAGTTGCTAAGTCAAAGATCCCATAAGAATAGAAAATATCATTTGTTTTCCTGAAAATGTCAAAAAGTGTGGCAAGCACAGAGACTTCAGTTTTATTAACTTTTAAGGGCAGGAATGTGTGAATCTTGATGACACAAAGCCAGCCTTTTTTTTTTCTTTAAATATAAATTAAAACTGCTAATATATATACTCCCTGAAGAATGAGGTTTATAGTAGAAATAGAAACTGAACCTTAACTATAACGGTACTACCAGATGCCGTTATAATAAGCTCCCTTAGATGCCATGGTGTAAATGTATTAGCTGTACTAAGAGACCCACTCCTGCTATAATTATGTTAGGAACCAATAAGACAGCTCAGAAATCAATATGCTAAGACAGATAGAGTAAAGGACCATGGCCAGCCCACTGGGAATAGATTAGTCTGGCAGGTCCCTAGCTGAGTCATGAAGAAGGGGATATCTTTGCTGTTGTAGAAAGCCATTAATTGTAAATTTTCCTGAACAAGGAACTTGAAGGGAAAGCTTAGACTGCGTTGTTCATACCACTCAATGAAAACTGCAACTCTTATTGATCAAGAGTTAAGCTTTTTATTCTTATTTCAAAATCCAATGGTGCAAAAATCTAAATGTTCAGAGGGATTTTTGAAGCTTTTCCCACAGTGCAGCTGAAACTCTTCCTTGGTTATTAACCTGTGTGAATATTTTTAAAACTTCTAGGCTGGATCAATAAAATCATATTTAGACAATAGCCCTTCACACTGACAAGGTTACTTTACAATTATCTAAACAATTAATATACACATGTCATATAATATGATGAGAAGAGATATATTCTTTGTAAATTTTCTACAGATTGGCAATTACCTGACTATTAAATATTACCAGGTCTAATACTCGTAAGGACAAAGAGCTGCTGCAACTTATTTTAACTGTATTTCATTGAGTTTCCTTAATACTGTTAGCCTTATCTGAGTAATTTGCTTAGTAGACAGAAGCAGTGTAACTTAGTAGGATTGCTAAGAAAAAGAAAGAAGAAAGAAGGAAAAAGAAAAAAGAAAGAAGAGAAAGAAAGAAAAAGAAAGAAAGAAAGAGAAAGAAAAGGAAGGAAGAAAGGAAGGAAGGAAGAAAGAAAGAAAGAAAGAAAGAAAGAAAGAAAGAAAGAAAGAAAGAAAGAAAGAAAGAGAAGAAAGGGAAGAAGAGGGAGGAAGGAATGAAGAAAGAAAGAAATAAGAAAACAAAAGGCCAACCTTTTGTGGTTACAGTTTGGCACATCTGCTCATGTCCAATCAAGCTTTCAAACACAGAGTAGTAAACAAAAGCAGCGATCAAGCAAGGACAAAGTCAGACACATAAGTGGTTTGAATGAGTGTGCAATTTCTGCCCATATGACCATCCTGACACAATTGCTCTAATTTTCTTTCCAGAAATGACTGATAAAAGATTTAGGTAATTGCTATGGAGACAGACTTCCTTCCATCACTAGGTATCTTGAATAATACAGCCTCAGGGTCATAAGATGGAGTGTCAGTTTCTGCAGAGTCCTAAATTAATACTTGTCCCTGCTTTAGCTACACTTCCTGTACATCTAATGAAGTGAATGTAATTTATTTTGACAATGTATTGAAAATCACTTGATCAAATGACTGTTCTATAATGAACACAAAAGGCAATATAGACTTGGAAACTATAAACTCCAAAATAATGTAAATACACATCAATTTCTCAAAGCATATTTTTTCCTAAAAACTGAATGCTGTCAGAGTAAGTATGAAACAAAATAGTTTCTAAAAGCATAATAATTCAGGTAAATGTAAAAAAATGTATATTTTGCTCTGATGCCTGAGATTGACCCATCTCCATTCAGCACATGACCTTGTCCCCTCTAATTAAACTTAATTTATCTGGCTGATCTTTGCATTTCTAACTATTAAATAGCACACAGAAAAAAAGACCAGAGAGCCACGAATGGGCTAGTACTTAGAAGGAATTTCTGAAAATATTATAAATCAGCACTGCGAGAAATTTTATCTTCATACATATAGAATCAATTCACAGGGGAATTTTTAAACACCTCCACTAAAAACCTTCATAACATCAGACAAACCATAATTTGGAGGTCTCCTGAATGTTATGAAGTTTTCAATAGTTAATGAAATCAGCTGTGTGCTAATGAAAACTCCCTATGCTGACATCATAGATAAACAGAAGTTTATATAACTTGTTAAAAGACACACAATGCTAGACTAATGTACAAGATAGTTTCTTTATCAACAGGAAAAACTTTCTTAGCTCTTGGGATGAAGTTTTCATTTTTTTCCCTGGTGGAAAATATTACCTAAGATTTGAAAATATTCACACTCTTGAATTATGCATATCTTCAATTGTACCAGAACCAATTGCATGAGTTGTTTTTTTTTCCTTCGGAACACCAGCAGAACACCTTAGAAACCGACAGAGGTAATAAAATTGAAATATTTAGTTTTCACTAAAAGGAAATGCCCTTGGTACCATCTTGGCAAGAGGGCCAAAGCTAGGCAAGTGTCTGTACTGTGGCGCTGTGGAAGTACAATGTAGTGTTTAAATACAGCCAGGCAGAAGCCAGCGGATAATGCTCAGTAATGGGTTAATCAATACTTATTATGGTTTTATTGGTTCACTAAAGAGAGAACAGAACCTAGTGAGCACAGAGTTGGAAAAATCACTGCATCTGATCTAGATAACATCTACTCTCCCTAAGGGATTTCCCTATTCAAGAATCCAATTTACCATGCCTGATTGACAAGGATTGGATCCTAGGGAATCACGTAACTCTTTTTAGGACCCAATAAAATCCTAATGGATTTGTCTGACTGGCCAGGAGACTTCTACTTTTACTAAACTGAGGTGGTTTGTTGCAATTAGCCTTTATTCCACTTGCTGTTGAAAAACTAGGCTATTAGGAATCATCCCCCTCTATAAACACTGGAGTCATGCTGGGATGTGCCCACTGGAAGGAGGTACTGTGCTGTATAAAAAGAAGGCTCTTATGATAGACTGTAAACATTTGAAAGCTTCTGAAAAAATGGTAATCAAACAAGATTCAAATGAAAAAGAGGAAAAGTCCAACTAAATTGCATGCTTAAAATCCATTTATTGGTCAGTTAGCCCTTACATGGCATTTCTCATTCAGGTAACCGACACAGAAAAGAAACTCACTGTTTGAAAACACCTTTGAAATGTGTACCTTTTGCTATCTGAGCTTCCCCTTTAATATCTGAAGTCTGAAAAAAAAAATCATTCTGCCACAACAAAAATATTGCAGATAGTTGTCCCTGTACCTGTCTTTTTTTTTTTTTTTTTTTTTTCCTAGAGATAATGTTTTTACTAAGCAGTTAACTTGTTCAAGCACACTGGTTTTTGATCATGGCATACTATCTGGGTGGCTCTTAAGAATTCAGAGAACAGTGGGAGTGTGATGAGACTTGAAATCCGGGCTGAAACATAGCTGAAGGAGAACTTTTAAATAATATAAATTGTATTTTGAAGCACACATTTCTTTAATATAAAAATCACTGGGGGACACCTGGGTGGCTCAGTTGGTTAAGTGTCTGCCTTCGGCTCGGGTCATGATCCCAGGGTCCTGTGATCGAGCCCCGCATCGGGCTCCCTGCTTGGCGAGGAGCCTGCTTCTCCCTCTCCCACTCCCCCTGCTTGTGTTCTCTCTCTCGCTGTGTCTCTCTCTGTCAAATAAATTAATTAATTAAAAAAAAATCACTGATGCAACCCATTTCCCTCTAGAATTGTGCCTGCTCTTTTATAGGCTTAAGTGACGCTTTAAATATGTTTAAATTGAATGGATTTCATAATCAGAAATACATTCACTTATGAAATGTCTTTGAATAGACGTCTTGATTTACTCTGTTCCCCTTAGATGTGGAGGGACCTTAGTGATGTTCAGAGGGCTCACATGAGCTCACATGACCAGCGTGCTAGACTGTAATTTCTAACCCCCAAATCTCCAACAAAAAAGCAATATTAATTGCATGTAAAAGATCCATTTCCAGTAAGAGATGTATAACTCTATGATAATAAATGTTTAAACATGTGGAAGGGACACATAAACTTCATATGTTTCAACATATGCAATTATTTAAATATATGTGTAGAATTATCACATTTAACTGTATACAAATTTTTTAATCATGACATTTGAGCTCAGTGACCGAAGAAGACAAAAAATGCTGCGTATGAGAATTATAGAAGAAAGGTAAGAAAGAAGGGTAGGGACAAAAGAAGATAGGGGTGTAGAACAAGAAAGCAATTTAATAGAAGGATATTGATAAAATATTAGCATGTGATTATTTCTTTAAGTAAAATTATAAGTAATTTTAATTTTTTTTGCTTTACTCTAGTTTTTAAATGAAAACACTTTTGTTGTGAAATAAAAATGTAAATTTCATTAATAATTAAAAAGCGGTATGTGGTTAAGTATGATGATGTGAAAATTATATTTGTAAACATTATAATTCTAAGGAGGCTGTAGATAGCGTCAAAAGTGTTGGAATGATATTGTAGAAGATGATTAAAATTGGTCTTTCTGTCCTAACTGTACTAGATTTATGTACAGCTAATTTATGTAGGGTTCAAGATTATTGTTACAGTTTGTAGGGTAAGTTTCAAATAATTCTGATGATCTAAAAATGAAATATCTTATCTGGAGCTAATATATTTCCTTCACCTTGACACACATTGAAGTTTTTCCAGGGGCCAAGGAATAAATTTAAAGATGTCAATAGAAGTAATTAGGTTAGTTTTAATCAGAATATGGAAGAAATATTTTTTTAAATGCTATCATAATATGGAGAGGGTTGTTTGCTGGATGATTAAAATGTCCCTCATTAGGATTTTTTACATTTGTTTATAATTATGATCCCTGTTGTTGCTCTAGGATTTAAATGATGGATTGCTGCTGGTTAAGAGTTTAGCAGAATTTTTCTATTTTAGATAGCATTGATTGCTTGTCCATACATGATTTGTTAATTAATATTACTTAATTTTATTTTATCTATAACCTATAGATAAATGAAGATAATCTATAATTTTATTTCATCTATAATACAACTAACTGTATTTCATCCGTAAGTTACTATAATATAAGGAGCAATATTTCTAATTCCATATACCATTCCAAAACTTTGCTATCCCCCCATAAAATGACAGTCTATTTTCTTTACCTTGAAATTGTGTGGATCTATTTCACTGTGTGGATATATAGAATATGGCAGATATAATGTTATGTAACCTCTAAGACTCGCTTATAAAAGGTGATGTGGCTTTTTGTCTGGCTGTCAGAATGATTGCCCGTGGAACCTAGCCCCCACATTGTGAACATACCCAGGTGAAGTGGAAGAGCCATGTGTCGGTGTTCCAGACACCACTCCCAGCTAAGCTCTCCACTGATAGCCGGCATCAATGGGCAAATTTGTGAACATGTAAGTCTTTGGGTGAGTTCAATCCCTAATCTTTGCCTTGATTGATGCCAGATGGAACAGAGAGATAAGCTATTTCTGTTAAGCCTTCACCAAGTTGGAAAATTGTGATAAAAATTAATGCTACTTTGTTTTAAGTCACAAAATTTTCAGGTCACTTTTAGGTAGTAATAGATAACCAGAACCAATTTTATTAATTAGAAATAGGATGTTATCATAGTGTAATATAAAACATGTTGCTTGGGGGCCAGGTAGCAGGTGGAAGCTGACAGGACTTTGAGGAAGGTGTTAGGGAAAGATTAAACAGCTTGAAGAGAATATTCATAGATATGTTATGGCACTCAGGGAGACTTAGTGATGGTTAAAAGATATGAAGAAAATATTATTGGAAGCTAGAGGAACAAAACCCTTTTTATGTAGTGACAAACAGCATAACCACACTTGATAATGTGGAAGATAGAAAGCAGACCTAATAGACTGGATGATCGAGCCAAAGAAGTTCCTAGGCAGACTACTTGCCATCTGGGTCCTTCTCACTGATTTTGATAAAATAAGAAAGTAAAGAAGTGAGTTAAAAAGTTATTCTTTAATTTTCAAGTGAAATTAAGAAGGGATATAAACTTACTGAGTTCATTTTTTTTTTAAATAATGGTAATATTATTGGCTTCCTCAAGTTCCTCAAATGAGAATGAACTCCAGAGCAAATATTAAATCCAAGGTGGGAATATGACATCATTTCAATGCCTCTGAAGACTCAAGAATTGCTTCAGAAATTCACTCAGTCAGATAATATCCTCTAATAATCTTAAATGTGCAGATCACAGTGTTCTCTATTAGAAGTCTTATAAGAAGACAGAGATGGAGGAGTACCTACCAAACAGTTGTTGGTTATGACTTTGTCTGGATGAACAACAATAAGATTCATTTAAAAACCCACTGAATTTTTAAGGGAATTGTGTGGTTGAAAACACTGCTGCCTTGTACTTAATTGAACAGTGACAGTACAAAATGAAAAATGACCTTTAGGTCCCTGAACCACTATAAGATAAAGCAAGCTGATAAAACTACTCAGCAGCAAATAATAACCATTCTTTATGGAAAAGAAAGGATGACTCTGAAGGTAAAACCAAGAGCCTAAAGGTCAGAACAAAAATCTATGAAGAATCATTCCTAGGCAGGAGTACTAAGCCCTAATAAATGAACTGGAATATGTGCCTGGATAGATTTCAGAATTATTATGGAACAGTGAATATAATGTAGGGCTCACTACTCCCTCTTTTGGTGGTAGACACACAAATTGCCAGCCACGTGAAGGAAGCCATCTTGGACGTGGATCCTCAGCTCCATTTGAGCCTCTTTAGCTGATGCTGTGGACAAAGAAATTAGCCATCCATGCCAAACCTGGACCAAAATGTCAATTTGTGAATAAGTAAATTACAGTTGTTTTTTAAGCCATTAAAGTTTGGCATGGCTTCTTTATGCATCAATAAACAACCAGAACAGCAATTAATAATGAGAACAACATATATAACAGAGGGGGGGAAAACAAGGCATTTACAAAGAAGTAAGAATGACATTGAAATTGACTTAGATTTCGCTTTAGCACACCAGATTACAGAATATATTAGACCAATGTTTTTCAAGTTCTGAAAGAGTAATTTTGAAAGCCCATATGTATAGCTTGTAAGTTCTTAATCTATTTACTTTCATAATTACTCTTTGAAGGATTTTCAATGAATTCAATATTCAACCAAAAAATTAATATTTTGTATCTTCCATGTGTTTAATATACCCTCTTTTAGGAGAGTATGAATAATCTTAGTGAAAAAAAATTCTTTTTTTCCCCCCAGCAATCATCAGGTAAGGCAAGGTTAGTTAATGCAGGTAAAAAACCTGTACATTTCATACCTATCTCAATGTGTTCTCTTCACAGAGACTAAACCAAATGATAACACATGATACATAACCAATTAATTTGCCATTGTACTACATTAAAGATTTATTTCTTTTTCTTTGATTTCTTGTTAATACCATAAGGCTATGGATTTTTCAAAACTAATCCTGTGTCTTTCATAGTATTTTCCTTACAGATCTCAGCGCTCTGCTATGATAATAAATGAAGACTATAAAAAATAAATAACAAACTAGGGATAAAGTAAGGAAGGTGATTAGAGTTGGAGATGGGGTAGAATTTCCTCAGACTGAAGTCATGCTTTTGCCTACTTGCCATGTTTTTGATTATTCAGAAAATGACACTAAGGACAGCATCCCTATCAGAGTTGCAGAAAGATAGCTCATTTCTGAGCTTTACTTTTGGTTAAACCAAAGCACGGCTGCCTCAATACATCTAATTACTGCAGTAATTAAAGTTCTTACCTTACCTGTGTAGTCAAGGACACAAGGACTTCTAATGGGAACAAATCTAGATAAAAAAGCTTGCTGTCAATTAGTCCTGATGGCTTGAAAAAATAATGAAGGACAAGGAGGGTTGAGTTACAGCTCTGTACAATAACAAATATAGTAATTCGGCACCTCTTTCTTTTCTTGGATTCTACCCAAGAGTTTGGGAGAAGAAAGACAAGATTATCTGGGTAATATGATCTTAAGACTATCAGTGGATAATGGTAGCCTCCGTCAACTTTGTACTAGTGCTTACCTCTAACAAAAGATGGGACGGCTACAAATACAAGCCCTTCAATCTGGGAACAACACAACTGTTCAGTTTCTTGTCACAGATTCTGTCAATAGAATGCAGACCAAAAAGGGAGAAGAGAAATGTGACTCTGTGGTGCGCAGAGTTTTATGCTCAGCCCTCTCCCAGCAAAATCGTCTTTCCTGATAAACCTGAGGTTTCACAGGCAGGCAATATGTTGAGAATATCTTTTTGTCGTTGTTGTTTTAATCATTGCTCTTCTGCTCTGATAAGGAAATAACCTGTAGTAAATGGTGGAGAAAAAAAATCTGAGAAACTTTTCATCCTTAGAATATCCTGAAAGGATTGTGTATTGATCTGAAAAACACAGATACAATATATATTATTTGGAATGTTGGTGCTTCTATAGCCTTTCAAACTTGCCGCTGGATGCTGAAGGTCATCTGCATACCTGTCTTCTCTCCTGGATTATAAAGTCATTGAAACTACATTATGGATGAATCCCAGAGAGCCTTTGTGGCTAGCAAAATGTAAGATGCTGTGTCTTGATCTGAACTGAACTTGACCTTTGCATTAATTAAATTCTCATTCTACTGATTATAATGACTGCTAAGCATTCTGTTGGAAACAGTCATTTCCATTTTTTTCTGTTCATTTGCCCTGTTCTTTTCCCCCATTTTCTCACTTTTATTGTACAGAGAAAAATGAAGTAGTATACTGTGATGGTTAGTTTTATACATCAATTAGTACCAAGCACTAATCGAGGTGTTGCTGGGAAGGTATTTGGTAGATATGGTTGAGATTTGCAATCGATTGACTTTAAAGGAGATCACCCTTGATAATCTTGGTGGGACCTCATCCAGACAATTAAAGACCATCAGAACAAAAGCTCAAGTTTCCCAGAAAAGAAATTCTGCCTCAAGACTGCAGCATTAAATCCTGACTAAATTTCCAGCCTTCTGGTATGTTCTACAGATTTCACCCTTGCCAGCTCCTACAATCACAGGACCCAATTCCTTAAAATAAATCTGTGTGTGTGTGTGTGTGCGTGTGTGTTTCTGAAGAATCCTGACTGATATGTATGTTTAGGACACATGGAACTTTATACTATATACTCTAAACTGTGTAATAGATACTTCAGAAAATACCATGGATTTTTTTTATGTCTCCATGTTTATCATTTCTTGTTTTATGTTTTAATACCACATCTTTGTAGTCACTAATAGAAATGAAAACATATATTTCAAAACTATCAATCTAAGTACTTTAAAAGAGCAATATGATAAACCTGTAAGTTAAACATTTTATCTATCAATTATCAATCAAGGTGCACTATTTTGTGTTTACATATTGCCTCATAATTCTTCAGTAATTTTATATATTCTTTCCTACCAACTGAAGATAATGTACTTAATCAACATACTATTTATTTTATTATTTTCAGTGGCTAAAAGGAAGTATACAGTAAATAATAAATTGTGCTTGAATTAAAATCAATTTCTTTGCCAAGAAAAGTTACTATATCCTAATTTCTGGAAAATGATATACCTGAACTGCATTTGGTGGCTGTGGATAGTGGCAGGAAATATGCACATGGAATGAGCATATTTTTCACAATAATAATTGAGCAGGTTAGGTTCAAGATTATGAACAGCAGCAACAACAAAACACATGGTTAGTCAATTTGAAAATGTTAACTTAATTGCTTAGAGAAACCTGAGAGAGTTGTTAAAGTATATACAAAGTATGGTTATTTTTAATAGAAAAGACATAAAAAATAAAAGAACTGGTCATTTTATTAAGAAAATATCTAATATAGAGGCTTATAAATGTTTGGATCTCAGAGTCCTTGTACGTTCTAAAGAGTTATTGAGGACTCCAAAGAACTTTTGTTTATATGAGTTACATTTCTTAATACATACCGTATTAGAAGAAAATACCATATTAGAATACCGTATTAGAAGAAAAAGCAGGCACTTTATAAAGATTTATTTATTAATTAAGCTTAAAACAACAATACAAAACTCAGTTTATGTTAACATAAATAACACTTTATTAAAAAAACTGTTCTCTAAAATTAAAAAAAAATAGGTTCAGATGGATTTTTATATCTGCTCTGTGCTCAGTCTGTTGTGATAGCACAAATCATACATAGCTTCTGGAAAACTCACTGTGCATTTCCGAGAAAATGAGTGAAAAGGCAAAAAAAACCTCTTAGTATCATTATGAAACTAGTATTATCAGACCCTACTTTGAGAAGCACTGACCACAATGCCTTTTTACAGTTTGATGCTAAATCCATTCAGCCCGTGCTGAAGGTGCCCCGCATGCCATGATGACCAAACTAGGGTCTGCCTCCTTCTCTGAACCAGACCATACATTCGTATATTTTTTATGGAAGTCAGGGAAAAATACTGGATACAAATTTGGTCACGCCTTTTCTTTTGTTGTTCAAGCGTTGTCCAGCAAAATCCAAACAAAAACTGCAATGCTTCTAGCTGACTACCTGCAAAAGAGACCATTTAATCTTCCAAGTTTTTGGACCGCAGAGCAGGTTGACTAATCTAGGGATTAGGAACATTATAGTTGCTTCCTCCCCTCTGTTCCCCTCCTGAAGGCCCAACTGGGACATCATTCCAAGGGACAGGATTGCACTGGCCACTTCTAGGCTTTCTTTTAGCAGATGCTAAAACAATGGTAACATCCAGCAAAACTCTTCAGGCCACTTGAGGAGCAGCTGGGTCCAGTTTTCTTAAGGGAGCAAAAATAGTAAGGAAGCATGCTTTCAAAGCCACAAGAGACTCTAGACATACTATGTTTTAATTCCTTCATGAAGATACCCAACCCCTCTTATGAAAGGAGCACGGAGTTACTATTACAGTCTGTTATAGTCATAGTCTGCTATTTGCAGCTTATAGGAAAGAAGGAAGAATTGTTACAGAACACCATCCCAAGTGTCCTCCTCATGTCAATTTTTGGCAGTTCTAACCAAAGTTTTAGCTGTCTTTCAGGGAGGCTCTTTTGTTTCAAAGAAACAGAGTCCCCATAAATTCATTTAAAGCAAAAAAGAGAGCTTACTGTAGAACTCTGTGGAATCTAGGGACCTGTTGTTCCTTTTTCTCTCTCGTGGACCACATTGTACCTCTTCTGTTTCCCTCTAAATGTTTGCTGCCTCAGAACTTTGATTTGCAGTGATTCCTTTTTGTCTCATGACTCTTCGCGTACTTATCTACATCCCTTTTCAAATTCAATATACTAAGGAATTTTCCAATGTTCTTTAAGTACTTAAAGGATAGCATTTCTCTACGTTTTGATTTCCAGTTTTGTTGTTTTAAAGGATAGCATTTCTCTATGTTTTGACTTCCAGTTTTGTTGTTTTTGCTGTTGTCAAGAAGAAAGGTGTTGAGCTAATTTTTCTTCTTTTTATTTATTTATATTTTTTTAAAGATTTATTTATTTATTTATTTATTTATTTATTTATTTATTTATTTGAGAGAGAGCAAGTGAGGGGAGGGGCAGAGGGAGAGAATCTTTAAGCAGACTTCTCGCTGAGCTCAGAGGCTGACGCAGAGCTTGATCTCATGACCCTGAGATCATGACCTGAGCCGAAACCAAGAGTCTGATGCTTAACTGATTGAGCAACACACATGCGCCAAATTTTTGCTCTTTTTAAAGTAATATATATATATTTTTTTTCTGTAGGTACTTTTAACATTTTCTCTCTATAATTGCTTATTTGGAATTTTTCTCTAGCTTTCTTTGTATTTATTCTGCATGAGGTTCACAGTAATTCTTGAAGCTTGATGTCATTTATCAGTTTCAGAAAATTCTCATTAGCATTATATTTTCAAACATTGCTTCTGCCCCATTGGCTCTCCCTTTTTTCTACAACTCCTATTTTATGTATGTAAATCTTTTCAGTGTATCATCTCTTTTTCTTGCTCTTTATTAAATATAATTTCAATCCTTTTGTTTTTCCATGCTTCTTCTGGATATTTTTCTGTCCTACATTTTATGCAAGTAACGATCTCTGTATATGTGTCAAATCTAACACTAAACACACTCAGAGTTTTAAGTTTTATTCACTGAATTTTTTAGTTCCTGAATTTCAATTTGCCTTATTTTTGCATATTCAGTTCTCTGTCAAAATTCTCCACATTCTTGGAAATCCTTAAACTTAACAAGTTCAGCCATTTAAAATCTGTGTCTCAGAACTCCGTTTTCTGGAACTACCTAAACCTATATTTCTACTTCCATTGTTTTTCTAAGGTTCTAAAACACGTAGTCTTATTATACACCTTGTTATCTTAACAAGGTGCCAGGACTTACAATGTCTAGAAATAATTTGAGTTCTGGAATGATTATATCTTCCTTCAGAGAGAATATACTTTTGTTCTTGAAGATAGCTAGGGGCACTTGCAATTTCAGATCATTTAGCCCATTCCAAGGAGATGAGCTGAAACTGTGTTTCAGTCCTTGCAATGACTAAACTATTTCTGATTAACACTTACTCCTAGTTTGTAGACTTGTAAGACCTAACATAGAGCCTAAGGGCCCTGAATTTCAGTTTTTGTCCTCTGGCTCCATAAAGCTTTCACAGCGTTGTGCTGCTTCTCAAATTCAGCCACCCTGACAGTAGTCCACAAAATCCCCTAAGTAAAAAAAATCCTTACATGAGAGTAGCCTAAAATGATGGGTTCACCTTTCAGGGTTCCTTTACTCTCTAACCTGCCTAGATCTTGACCCCATAATTCCTTGTTAGCTTTTTAACTTTCCAGTGTCTTTAGATTTATTTTGCCAGCTTCAGTGTGAGAGTTTTTTCTAAATTTCCTAGTCCACTATTACTGGAAGTGTCATGCCTCAAAGGAAATTTTTGAGTAGACAGATCACCAAGTAAATAGAACAATAAATAACAAGTAAGGTGCAACAAAAATGTAAGCTAAAAATGTGAGTCATAATGATTGCAAACCCACCACTCATTAAAATACAGAATTTTTAGCTGTGCAATAAATCATTGTTACTATTTAATGTAATTTCTTTAGAAGAAAAGTTAAAATGGACAATTAAAAATTCTAATATAATTCTGGAATCTGTTAAAGAATTAATTTTAAAAAAGCTATTGAAAAAGAGAAATTTTCAATCCCATTCTTTTATGAATATTTTATGGAGTTACCCAAATTCAAATTTTCTTTTGAGATAAACCACCAAGATTTTAAATTAACTAATGGTAAACATATAAGCATTATAGGTCAAACTGAAAGAATAATCGGAAGAATAACTGAAGTTAGAAAGAATCTTTCTAAGAGACTTGAAAGACCTCAAGGACAAAATCATGGAAAGGACTAAAATAAGTTATATGCTATTATAAATGGTCATTTTTTTTCAAAATATTGTATGATTGACTATTTAATTCCTTATAGATAAGAGGTTCAAAAGATGACCTATAAACCAAATCATTGCAATTTCATAGTTGGTAAATTTCATGGGGTTATATTAATAGTGTCTTTTATTGAAAAAACAACTCAACCTTTTGGTACATTATGAGGTTTATATAAGAGGAAATCAATATTTGCTAGAGCTAGTTAAGGAAGAAAATATGTATGTAAGAAAAAACTCATTTATCTTGACGTCCAAAAAATTAAAAATATAATACTTGCCCCAAATTTCTCTGATGGTATGATCTTTATAAACAAAAATAAGGATTGGAGTTGAATAACAAGTGTGAATGGGTATTTTCTTAGTGTGATATCAAAGGCACATGTTAGAGCATCTTGATGTCATGAAGAACTAGCAAAAAGCAAAGCTATAGCTTTGGTCAGGCATGTTTATATCTAGTAGTTTAAACTAGGGTATAAGAAGTTTTGAATCTAAAGATTAATGCAACAAAAACTTTCTGTTTCAAAAGTTCAAAAGTAGATCCAGTATCTGCTTAGGATGAAAGCCGGAAAGAACATCACTCCTATCCATATAACAAAATAATGATGCGGAAGGTAAGTTCACAGGTTTTTTTAAGCCCATCAAAACTGAGGTTACAAGTCAAATAACTAACTCAAAATTTTAAGAAACACAATACACCAAAGAAGAGGCACGTTGTGAGCACTTATTTACCTGGAGTAGATGATGCTGGACACCATGCAAGTTGCTAGGATTTCCTTCACTTAAATTACTTTTTAACAAATTGCTAAAGGGGCTAGCATGACAATGTCGAAGCCCTAATAACTGCAGACACAAAAGAAATTCACACCCACTCTACAGGCTCTTTTCCACTGACCTCACTGGGTATTCACAAGAAAGCTTGAGGGCAAAACAAAGGTCCCGAGAAAGTGTCCCTTTTGATGTAGGCTTGGGGAAGAAGAATTGTAGCCACTGAAGGAAAGGCACAAAGCCCTGCCCAGATCCATTTTCCCCATCTTTTTATGAAGCAAAAGCCTTCTACAACCAAGAAAGAGCAGACAACCGTGTTGCCCTGAAGGCACAATAAAATGAATTGAAGCTAAAGGAAAGGAAATGGAGAAAATCTGTTTAAAATTCTTACCCCTCCAGAGAAATATGAATTTATCCTTAACTTAGACCACTGGTAGTCTCCTATAGTAGTCAACAGGACAAGATCTCTGATAAGACCCAATACCAAAGACCCAGGAAAACAGTACATGCCTAAGATGAATACATACTCTTAAATCAGAACAACAGAGGACATTCTCCCCCACCTTCATCATGAGGCCAACAAACACTGAGTTAACAAGTAAAAGCAGGCTTCTTCTGATAACGGTACAAGAGCATGGAAAGACTCATGCACAAAGGGAAGACTTACAGTTAAAAGCAGATTAGACATTGAGAAAAATCCTCCAGCAAACCAGCTCCTCCTCTAACACGAAGTAACACAGCATAATTTAAACCTGTAATGCACTGAGGCTAATCATAGCACCAACAAAAGCCATACCCAGCTGGAATAACTATATCAATATCAGACAAATTCTTCAAGGAATATTATCAAAGATAAAAGAAGGACATTTTTATACTAGCAAAAGGTCAATTTTCCAAGATGATACAACAACACTAAATGTTTATGCACCTAATAAGAGAGGTTTACAATATAAGACAAAATCTGATAGAACTGAAAAGGAATATAGACAATTCTACAGTTGTAGTCAGAAATGAATGACTGTTCATCAAGATAGATATATTCTGTATCTTTGAGGTAAATACCTAGTATATGTGGAATATAAGGAACAGCGCAGAGGACCATAGGGGGAGGGGGGGAAACTGAATGGGAAGAAATCAGAGAGGGAGACAAACCATGAGAGACTCTGGACTCCGGGAAACAAACTGAGGGTTATAGAAGGGATGGGAGGATGGGGTAACCGGGTAATGGGTATTAAGGAGGGCACGTGATGTGGTGAGCACTGGGTGTTATATGCAATTTAATGAATCGTTGAACACTACGTCAAAAACTAATGATGTACTATATGTTGGCTAATTGAACATAATAATTAAAAAAAGATAGATAATATTCTGAAGGTAAAATAAACCTTAACAAAATTTAAAGAATTGAAATTATACAAATTATGTTCTCAGACCATGATACAATGAATAATAACAGAAAGATATATGAAAAATCTCTAAATATTTGTGTGATGGTGTGATTTATGTCATGGCCTGAGAACATAATTTGTAGTCAGAAATTTCAACACTCCTCTGTCAATAAATGATAGTATAAATGGTCAGGAAATCAGCAAAGAAGAAGAAATTAGTAAAATTAAGAATAGGAAAATAATAGAGAAAATTAATGGAAACAAAATCTGGTTTATGGTAAAGATAGTTGATAAATCTCTAGCCAGATTGACAAAGGCAAAAAGCAAGAGAAAACACATATTATAGGTATAGGGAATGGAGGAGAGGACATCACTATAGACCCTATGGACATTGAAGGGATAAATCAAGGAATACTATGAATATGAATACTATGTTACACCCATAAATTCAACAACTTAGATGAAATGCACTAACTGCTTAAAGAACACAAATTCTGTTATATTTGTTTAAGAAAATAAATTGACAATTGAAAACTTTCTAGCAGACAGAAAAAGAAAATTCCAGGTAAGATGGTTTTACCTAGGAAGTGCAATAAGGCATGGAAAAGAGAAAAAAGGCACTCAGACTTAAGAGGATGAAATATAAATGTTGCTATTGTCAGACAACATGATTGCCTACAGAGAAAATTCCACAAAATATAAAAAGTTGCTAGCACTAATACAGGAAGTTTGGCAAGGTCACACTATACAGGGGCACTATTCAAAAGAAGATACTTATTTTTCCTTCAAGACAGATATTTAATATTTCTCTAATTAATATTATATGGAAAGGCACTTTAGTTACCCTTCAAAATAGTTTACTCCTCTCCTAAGCTTCCAAGTAATTGTCACCATGACATGAGTTTGGATTCCCACATAACCCATTAGCAAGTCCATGTTTCTGCCTCCAAATATTCTACCCTTTTACCTCCATTTCCACTGGTGCTACCCCAGTCTAAGTCACCATTAACTCTTCTGTTATTGAAGTTTTCTCCTAATTGATCTCTCCACCAAGTAACCCTTTTCCAATTAGCAACCAGATTGATTTTTTTAAATTTTAAATCAGATCATATTATTCCTCTACTTAAACCTCTTCAAAGTCTTCAAAATGCTTTAAGAATAAAATTTAAACTTATCTTGACCTGTGTCATAGTGTAGCAGTTCTCAAAATGTGTTCTGTAGACCCTTGGGAGGCTTCAAGACACAATTCCAATGCAATGGGGTCTGCAGTGTTAACATTATTTTGCTATAATACCAAGAGGTGATTTGCCTCTTTTATTTTGTTCACATTTACACTGATGGAGCCAAAGTAATAGGAAGTAAAATTCAGAGCCTGCTCATTTCCCAATTCATAAAGATTTTTGTAATAAAAGAGGGGATGGTATTAGTGAATATTACTTTTAAAAAACAATATTTAAAGGGGGTCAATATTTGAAAGATGTGCAGAACTCAGTGAACTGTTATTTTCCAAAAGGCCAATCCATGATAGTACAACATAATGCATGGGTAAAGATTCATTTATTTTTATTTTAAGATTTTATTTATTTATTTGATAGGGAGAGAGCAGAAGTAGGCAGAGTGGCAGGCAGAGGGAGAGGGAGAAGCAGGCTCCCCGCTGAGCAGAGAGCCCGACATGGGGCTTGATCCCAGGGTGGGATCACGACCTGAGCCAGAGGCAGATGCTTAACTGACTGAGCCATGCAGGCGCCCCTAAAGATTCATTTAAAGTGCAAGATAGACCAGTGGATTTTAACAAAATACAGTAAGAAAAGTTGATTGGTATAGCTTCAGATTCCACACTGCAGCTAACCTTTAAGGGACTACAACTTAGTTTTGATGTAAGACCTAAGAAGAATATCCACAATTATCTGAAAGAATATTAAAATATGCCTTCCTTTCCAACTTCTTATTTGATTTTTCTTTTATATATGTTAACCACAACAATGTATTACAACGGATTGCATGTAGAAATAGATATGAGAATTTAATATGTAAGGTTTTAATGAGGTTTGCAAGAATGTAAATAATGCCAATCTTTTCAGCAATTTTGTTTTGTTTTGTAAAACTTAAATTTTTAAAATAAAAATATCTTATTTATGGTAATACATTATGTGCTTATTATTGCTATTTCTGAAATGAATTAATAAGTAGTTATTTTTAAAATTCAAAGTTCTAATTTATAATATGGTAAATATATATAGATATAACCCACTTATTCAAAACTTTGGGAGTATTCAATTTTAACAGTATTTTTAAAATTTAATTTAATTTGATTATGTTATGTTAGTCACCATACAGTACATCATTAGTTTTTGATGTATTAAGAGGTTCTAGGGGCACCTGGGTGGCTCAGTTGGTTAAGTGTCTACCTTTGGCTCAGTTCATGATCCCAGGGTCCTGGATTGAGTCCCGGGTCAGACTCCCTACTCTGCAGGGGGTCTGCTTCTCCCTCTGCCCCTCCTCCCACTTGTTCTCTCAATCTCTCTTTCTCTCAAATAAAATAAATAAGATCTTTTTTTTTTTTTTTTTTGAAAAAAAGAGGTTCTAAAAGCAAAGAGTTTGAGAGCTGATCTCATAATGAAACCTATGGAACACTGTGTAATCATCTCTCATGATTTTGTCCAGGTGGGTAAAACACACAAGGAATATATACTAGTTCACAAAACAGTAGAGCAGACTTTATGTAATGCTCTTGGGTTTAATTCATACATTATAAAAGGAAAGATATTGATATGAATCAAAACATTTTGATATTTTTAAAGAAAAGTCATGACATTTATTGTTGCTACTTGGGTATAAATAGGTGTTTGTTCTACAAATTTTATAAAAAGATTTTTAAATCATTTGCCTTCTATTATAGTGATAAGACAGTAAGGCTTGAAACACACACACATGCGCGTGTGCCCGCACACGCACACACACACCAGTCTACCCTTTCCTCCTGTACAATCTTTTCCTGTATGATCTTGTTTAATACTATCGTAATGAGATTGAGAGAAAAAAATATACTTAAAAGTTTACATTTCTGCAGTCTAGATCATTAGAGATCTTTTCCTGGTCGTATAGGATTTAAGTCTATTCCAATACACTTACTAAAACTGAAGAGCCCGTCTCTGACCATTCCAGAATCCACTGAGTCCTGCACCCTTCTCTGATTACTCGTAAGACGGCATGATCTGGCTTCTGCATATCTTTCCAGCCTCTTGCTCTCTACCCTATCCATTATTTATTAGATTTTGGCTTCTCTTTCTATCTCCTTCTTATGGACCAAACTCCTTCTGTTAATCACATGGGACAAGCTGTTTATTACCTGAAAACTTTTGACCTTCCTATTTCTTTTGCTTGGAACAGCTGCCCCCAGCTCAGACTGCTTTTTTCTTCTCATTTTTTATTTCTAAAGTAATATATTATCACTTAAAAGACACTATCCTTGACAATTTTGTCTATAAGGTGCCAACCTTCTCCCCTAGTCCCATCAGTCTCTCTCAGCACTCTACTCTTTTCTTTCATACCGCTTTGAAATGTTCAGGTTTGTTTGTTCGCGAGCTGATTGCCTTGCTCCTACACTACCATGAGTATTCTCAGGAAGGAGGGATTTTGCGAGGCTTTCTTGTTACATATGTCTCATTAAATAGTCATGGAATAAATTAATTGGTAAATTAATGAGTCAAGATTGAATTTGAAAACAGTATATTTAAGTTATGAAAGCAAATCTTCTATTAATTAGATTTACCTTGTGCAAGTCAGCTAAGCCTCCAGATTCTCAACTGTAATATGTAAATAAAATAACTTCTTCAAGTTTCTATGAACATTTACTTAGATAATTGCATATCTTAAAGTATTTTACCAAGAAAAAAGTATTATTGGGATTAGATGAGTTATGACACCAAACAAATAATATACTATTATTATGAGTACATACAACTTGGGGAATATATAAAGGCTAATAATAAAGATGCATAATAAATTAGAAAGGTATGACTTTCCCATGAGAGTAAAAATAATAAGTGACTCTAGAAATAATTCATAAATATGAAAGTATTTATTTTAAACAGTGGTTTTCCAGTAGGCATTGGTATACACCTTTCATCATTTTGCCTTTAAAAGGTAACTATTCTATACTCTGACCTTCTTTTTGAAATTAAAATATACACTATTTGCCTACTTCACAGCCCACAATCAACAAGAAAATAATAATTACTGTATATCCATAGAAAAGAAGTCTTGAGAAATACTAAGAGATACATTATCTATTGTAAACATGAAAGAAAATTAGAATATCTGCAATTCTTTTAAGATTTCAATTAAATGGAAAAGACACATCTCCAAAAAACAGTATTTGTTAACCTAGATTTCTGTAATGAAAAACAACAACAACAACATGAATTAGATTGGAATGCTTAATTTAGACTTTTACCAAGAGAGTCCCAGGACTATATCTCTTTCTTATTCAGGAAAATAATTTGAAATTCTTACTTCAATGCTCTAAAGGGAAGAAGACTCATAAGATTACAAAAATTGGAAGAGAGCTTAACAATCATTGAGTGTGATGGATGCCTACCTGAGATTCCATGCCCTGTAAGACATCTTCAACTCATTTTTGAAATACTTTAATGTAACAAATGCCTCCCCCCAAAATAGACATTAACCCACAGGAAACTAACTAGAATATTGATTCTTTCTATTTGGTTAGAATTATTTCAACTGAGAATGACACTTCAGATCAAAGGTTTGATTTAGTGTCTTGTTTTATTCAAAATGGAAAGGAAATAAATTATGTCTTAATAAATGTATTATTTCTTAATAGATGGTAGATAAGAAATTTTTCAAATATTTCAAATATTTTCAAATACAGAATTCATACATATAGGGCATCATAATAAATACTTTCAGGAAATCATTTGGAGACAAAAAGCCCAAAGTGCAAATACTAGTCCAAGGTTATTCAGTTTCTTATGGCCACATTTATAAATACAACTGCTATAGTATGAATCTGGTTCATATTCATGTCCATTAAAATAAAGTATCACTCATATTGCTACGCTTGATTTCAGAAAGACGCAGATCAAATCACATTTCTTCTTAGCCATAATAGCCATCTATCTTTAGATAGAAAAGCCAAATGGCTACATAGTATTTTGCATTATATAGAAAATGATTATATTTTCCAACTTAAAAATCAGGGTATATGGCTGACAAAAATAAAGGCAAATCAATTATAGTCAATGAGGTCAATATTCAAAATTGAGATATGTGATTCAAAATGTTAAAGTTTATCCTCTACAAAAAGCCATATTATATAATTATTAGATCATGGATTTAATTAACATTTATCTTGAAATCACCATTATTTTTATGTCTATGATCAGTCTGACATAATTTTAATCTGTCACTCTTACCTTGCCCTGAACACTTCACCTTTATCAGAAAGATTGGTAGCTGAATAAAAATTGTGGTAAACATTTTCAAAAATAGTTATAAATTGGGAGAACTTAGGCTTGAGAGTTACATATGGTTGAATTTGAATTTGAGTCTAAATTAACTGCTAGTGAGCTCTTGGTCAAATTGTTAACCTCAGTCTCCTTATCTGTAAAATGGGGATAAGAGCACCTAATTAATGGAGGTACTGAGAAAATTGCTTATAATTATTTATCATAATTCCTGGCAATAAATGATAACCACTATGAGAGTATAAAAACGTCCTCAGTTGCCTGTCCTTGAGTTAATAAAATGTATAAATGAATAAAAATAAATATACAATAAAATAATCACATGTAAACTGATTGAGTGCCTTAAATATTGTAGGATCTCAATTAGTGGCAGCTATAATTGTAATTTATAACTAAAAAATCTAGATATCATTGACCACTAACACCAGTTTTCTTTCTTTTTCTTTTTTAAGACTAGTTTTCAACACTGTTTACTCATATTCTCAATGGTGAAATTAAATAACTCCAAAGAAAACATTCATTAAAAACTTTCTTCATCAAATATCTTTTTAGGGTTCTAGCAGTTATTTACATTTAATCAAAAAAATCTCCATGTCTCCATTATTTCTGAGGCACATATTCAGTGATATGCTGGTTCAAACCCTTCAGGATAAAAAGCTATGGTTTGTTGTGTTTTCCTTTTCTGTGGTATAAATTAACTTCACCTGGACCCTAATTTCTCAGCTTCTCCATACCACAGATAGAGCAATTTTTTTTTTTTAATAAGTAAATGAACTTAGGAGGCTATGTCTAGAACTCTTTAACAAGATTAAATTAGTTTGAAAACATGATACCTGATTTCAAAATCCGAAGCTTTCTTTTATTAGGTGAATATGAACAACATGCTTATTCTTGTTTTTTTTGGTATCGTTAGACATCAAATCAGGTAGTCCTATCAACTTACATACAAATGCTAATTCATGGTAATGGGAACAGATACATTATCCCAAATGGTTGAAGGTAGTATTATACATTACTAATCCATAATACTAATCCATTTTCCTGAGTCCCTGCTAAGTACAAAGGTTCAAATATGAAGATTATCAAACATAATCTCATAAGCCATCTTTTTCTGATTTCTTTTGGTATTCCAGGCTCTTTTTCTCACTTTTACAAGATGTAATTTTGAGTCCTTTACAATTCTGAATTCTCTTCTGTAGACATGGTCCAGTTAGTTTATGTAAGTCTTAATATGTGCTTTCCAGAAATGAATAAAAGGTTCCAGGTATTGCATGGAGCACTGGGTGTTATACACAAACAATGAATCATGGAACACTACATCAAAAACCAATGATGTAATGTATGGTGACTAACATAACATAATAAAAAAAAGATTTCACTAGAGTAGCTTAAAATAGGACTAGATTAACACCTCCTTTGTTTGTGAAGAAGGACTTTCAAAATTCCAGCTCCAGAGTATTAAAAGCAAGATGGCAAACCAGAAGGCACAGACCATCCCTCCTCCACAGAGACACTGAGTTAGCAAAAATATACAGACTAGAATACATCTATGAGAATTCTAAAAAACAGCAGAGAAGCTATAGAACTCAGGCCATTATAAAACCAAGAAGGGATTCCAGCAAAAGAGGTAAGAAAAGTCATAGCATTTGGCACATTTGACACAGGCCCCTCCCCCCACATGGCATAGGGCAGAGCAACCATGAAATTACCTTCCATACCAGGTTAAGTCCATCAAAAACTTTTATAAGAGATAAAGAAGGTCATTCATGATAAAAAAGCCAATTCAGTAAGACTATATGACAATAAATGTTTATGCACCAAGCCTTGGAGGTCCTAAGTATATGAAGTGAAATTTGACAGAACTGAAACAGAAATAGACAGCAATACAATAATAGTAGGAAGCCCAAATATCCTACTTTCAATAACAGATAGAATAACCAAATAGAAGATCAGTAATGAAAGAGGACATGAAAAACACTGTAAACCAATTAGACCCAATAGACATATACAGAACATGCCACACAACAATAGCAAGAAAGAAATAAAAGAAAGAAGGAAGGAAAGAAGGAAGGAAGGAAGGAAGGAAAGAAGGAAGGAAGGAAGGAAAGAAGGAAGGAAGGAAGGAAGGAAGGAAGGAAGGAAGGGAGGGAGGGAGGGAGGGAGGGAGGGAAGAAGGAAGAAACTTTATGAGGATATGGAATAACTGAAACCTTCATGAACTATTGGTGTGATTGTACAATGGTATAACTGCTATGGAAAACAATATGAAGTTCCTTTAAAAACTAAAATTTGAACTATAATATGATCCAGCAATACTATTTCTGGATATATATCCCAAATAATTGAAAGCATAGTCTTGAATAGATATTTGTGTGCATCTGTTGAAAGTAGTACTATTCACAATAGCCATGAGGTAGAAACAACCCGAATGTCCATTGATTGATGAATGGATAAAAAAAAATGTGGCCCATATATACAATGGAATATTACTCACTCTAAAAAGAAAGAAGGGGTAATTCTGTCAAATGCTACAGATTGGCAAGATAAAAAATTTTTGGAGACCTGTTTCACAAAAATGTGTATATCCTTAACCCTAGTTAGCTAACACTTAAAAATAGTTAAGATGGTAAATTTTATGTTATGTGTTTTTTTAATCACAGTAAGTATGTTTATATAAGAATTCTAGCTCTGCAAAGCCGGAAAGCTCATGATATTTCAAAATAGCTCCTATATTGGTGGTTATTTTTTTTAAATCATATTTCTGAACCTTGACTTTTGCAGTTTTTGGAATTTTACATTGGTTCTGCATACAGTTACAGTTATTCTTAATTCCAACTTGATTTCCTTGGTTACAATGCTACCCTCGTTTTTATTCCCAACTGCCTCAAGAGTGTTTCAAACTACAGTGTCATCTCCTATGACTTGAATTCCTTGTTGGTTTTGAATGGTGTTGACTACATTGAATCTTTTACATTGGTGTGACAGATTTGTCATCCCAAGCTTTGCAGATTTTAAGTACTTTCCCAGACCTTAAAGAGATCCTATGCTTCCAACTTTGCTGCAACTGTCTGCCCGATGAGCTGGTGTCTTTCAATAATACAAATGTCACATGATCTAGTTTACCACTACTTCATTTTCATACTTGAATGTATATCAAATCTTTTTTGCTTGGACTCATGACATGAAATTTGAAACACCCACCATTGCAGTCAGCTAACATGTACTTCATATTACTGGGGAAAAAATGTTTTAAAAGAGTGCAGGTAGTCTTATTTCTCTTTAGGATTATGTCCTTCAATAATTAATATTCATTAAATAAGATCATTAAACTAATGATGAGTCTGCAGATCACCATTGCCCTACAGTTTATGCAGTTCCATCTTGTACAAAAGAAGAGTGAAAATACCTTGTTAATCCAGATGGGCTATTTCTATAGGAGTCCTCTGGAATACTGACCTAGTCATCATGTCAAATATAGGGAATGAAGAGTCTACCATACCTTATTCTTGGTGAATGTATGCTGACTACTGCTAATCATGACCTTTCTCAGTACTCAAAAACCATCCATCCATTTAGTTTTCCTTCGAAATATTTTACTGAGCATAAATGTCAAATCCCAGGTCTACTGTTTTAAGACACTGCCTAACCTTTTCAGAAACTTGGGACATTTGCCTTTCTTTATTCTCATGGCAGCTATACTATTATCAATAATTCCTCAAAGATTACTGACATTGATCTTATCTTCAAAATTACTCAGTCCCCTACATTAGATATCTTCTGAGCCAGAAAATTGAAGTCATCTGGAGAATTGTTTTACTTTTCCTCTCTTCCTATCTCTTCAATGATTTTAAATTTTAATTTCTCTTCACCATTTTAGTTTTGCTCTTCCACCTGAAGATTATTCTCCTTGACAGAAAAGATGGAAACAAAATTGAAGTTAAGAAGGTAATCATTCCCTCTTTTGCTTTATTATCATAGTATTTGTCTTAGGAAGAAGAATTTTCACAATCTTGCTCACAATATAACTAGAAAGCTTTATTTTCTTTAGGGAATTTGAAAATAATAATGCACTTTGAGAATCACTCTATTTCTGTTCTGAAATACCCTTGCTAATGTTTTCTCATTTTCTCTAATTCTTCTTTGTGTTTTTGGCATATCTTTTTAAAGATTTATTTACTTATTTTGGTGGGGAGGGCAGAGGGAAAGAATCCTGAAGTAGACTCCCTACTGAGTGGGGAGCCTGGTGGGGGACTCGATCCTAGGACCCCGAGATCATGACCTGAGCAGAAATCCAGTGTCAGCCACTTAACTAACTGAGTCACCCAGGCACCCCTGGCATATTTTAATTTTTAATTTGTGCTCATAAAGAACGCCATAGAAAGCACTTTTGTCTTTGTATACAATGCCCCATATTCTTTTCCACCAAGGTTATTCATGACTGTATGGTCAAAACACCATTTTGAGAGCTTCTTGTAGAACAACTTCCCCAACTTCATTTATTCATTCTTAATAGGTGTTGAGAATATCACTTAGAACCACACATATAATCACATATGATGTCATCAGTTTCTCCTGAAGTCACATCACTGTGATTTCATATAACAGATTCTCTGTATTGATTCATTTAGATCTATATTAGGAGTTCTCATTATTTTTTTCCTTTACCTCCTGAGAGATGAAGTTGTTAGCAAGGGAAAAAAAATCAATATTTTCTCTTAGTACCTTACTTATATTTGAAAGTCCCCCATGGAATCATGGGCTCTTTGCTGCTCCATTTTGTGATCTATATCTGACCAAGTATTTATAGTAAAGTTTCGCACATGTCCATCTGCAGACAGTTTTAAAATTTTCTAAAAATTAAAGTTGGTTAAATCTATAAATTCTAGAACCTAGTCTCAAACACTTAAAAGCAGAAGATTTAGGCCACGGCTATGAATGTCATTTTAAATAGCTATGTTTAGGAAACATCATACTCCCATAAACTCTAACTTTTATTCTCCCTTAATTTTTTGCACCCATATATTTTTGTCCATGTTTTCACTATGAAATTTGGGACTTTTTACTTGATCTGGTATTACCACACTTCTCCTATTGGGATATATATATTATATAAAGTTTCTTATTCTTCTTCCTACTTTTTTTTAGTAATCTCTACACCTGATGTTGTGCTCGAACTCATGACCCTGAGATCAAAAGTCACTTGCTCCTCCTACTGAGCCAGCCAGGCACCCCCAGGTATATTCTTTTCACAGTACTTATAAATCGTTGCTATCTTCTATTTGTGGGTCTAACTTTATCAATCCATCAATACCAGGAAAGTCAAAAGTATCTATCTTCTTTGGCAAATATTTGTTTATTTTGTTCATTATTTATATTCTGATCATTTTTATTTGGATATCTCTTCTAATAAATAACTTACAGCCCTCTTCATTCATGTGACACTCCAGAGAATCTGATTTACACTGTTTCAATCTCCTTTTGTTTTTATTGTTTTTATTTTAAACCTATCTCATTTAGATTAACAAGTCTCCCGGGAATTATATTAATCCAGGTCTGTGTTGTTGTTGTTGTTGTTTTTGTTGAAAAGCAATTGAGAGAGGATAAACACAATCTACTAATATGGAAAATAAAAGTGATCAGTAGAAAGGTAAAATATTCAAATCATTACAATTTCTAAGTATTCTGTAAGAGAAAAATAGTACTTTTTTTTGTAAATGTGAATAGGCAAGAACCTAAAAGATTAAAAATTACTTGTTAGTATAACCCTCTTTTCCTTGTCTTATAAGTCTCTTTGTGGGACCATAGATAAATACATAAAGTATAGTTCATGTTTACATAGAAAATTATTTGCATCTTAAGTTACCCAAGTGTAAGAAATCCAATTAATCTCATTTACTAGTGGATATTTCCTTCTCATATTTACCTTTCTTTTCCAAAGTTTTCATTTCTCCCCCAAAATTTAGTTTCCTGCTCTCAACTTTTGTTTTGTGAAAATCTTTTCTTAGATTCTTCCAGATATGTTATTTCTACACTTATTTAAAAAAGGAAAATCTTGGAATATTTGGCAAATCTGTGGCTGGGGGAGGATTTTCACCATTGCATAGGTAGCTCAGAAAAACAATATCCTTCAGCTCTGCATATGAGCATATTTACACTCTACTCAAAATTCATTCAAAAATTTTATTCAGAATTTTCTATGGGTAGAGGCTGAGAAATACCACAGTGCACAACAGAGAAAAATATGTCTACACAGAACACACAGTCTAGATTAGAATCCCAATAAATGAACAGAAATCACCACACAATACAATAAATCTATGGTGAGGAAAGGCAAGATGCTTAAGCACAATAGAATGAACATTGAAACTCTACCTGGAAGCCAATCAGTAAGCACCATCCTGAGGTCAATCATAGATTTCCCAAGATTCCCCATATTTAAAACAACAATCCATGTTCTTTCTTCTCCACAAAGCTAGCATTCACTGTCTGTCGGGGAAAGTCTCATATGCGTTTTATCTTCTCCCTTATTTTCCCCTACACCATCGTTTGCTTTCCCATGCATACCCCTGGCCTTGATTACCTACACATCCTTTATCTCTTAAGTCTATTGTTTGATAATATCATAATTAAAGTACAGAATTAAATACTGAGCTCAGCAGCTCATAATAATAAAAATATTTAACTTTAGGGTCTCCTGGGTGGCTCAGTCGTTTGAGCATCCAACTCTTGGTTTCGGCTCAGGTCCTGATCTCATGGGTCATGGGATCAAGCCCCACATCGGGCTCAGTGCTCAGCAGGAGTCAGCTTGGATATTCTCTCTCCCTCTCCAGCGCACGCTCTCTCTCTCTCTCAAATAAATAAATAAAATCTTTTATTTATTTATTTAATTTATTTTTTTTATCATGTTATGTTAATCACCACACATTACATCATTAGTTTTTGATGTAGTGTTCCATGATTCATTGTTTGCGTATAACACCCAGTGCTCCATGCAGAATGTGCCCTCTTTAATAGCCATCACCAGGCTAACCCATCCCCCCACCCCCTTCCCTAAATAAATAAAATCTTAAAAAATAAAAAAATAAAAAAATAAAAATATTTAACTTTATTTGTATCTCAGATAAACTTTACAATCATGGGATTTGTATCTCCATTGTACAGATGGGGAAATTGAGGCAGAGAGAGGTTAAATAGGTTGCCTAAGGTAAACCCAGCCAGTAAGTGGTAGAAGCAGAATAGCTCGAGTATCTATGTTTTTATCCACTGTATTATGCTTCATCTCATATCTCACATAAAAATATCAAACTGAAAAGTTACTATAATGGTGAAATGACTTGAAACCAGACTAACAATAAAAATATAAAAATCTGGATACATTTAACATAGAGAAGAGAAAGTTGAGGAGGAAAATGGTAATCAATTAAATATGTAAAAAAAAAAATGCCATGTGGAATAGGAACAATGTTGGTCCAAATCAAATTCGGTTCATATTTTGGGTCAAAAGACGGAAAAAAAATTTAAATATTACAGATATTTTAAATGACAAATACTTTGGTTTGAGAGGAGCAAGTAGCAAATATGTAGACTTCCTGGGTATCTATTTATGTACATCAGTGTGAATATGAACATGTAAGAGCATGTTAAAATGGATGTCTTGTTGGGACACTGAAGACAACACTGTTGACAAGGAAAAAAAATTCCTATAAAATATACACCTGTCTTATAGTGCACCAATGTCATATCATAATTGTGCTAGTCAAGTGAGAACTTTCCTTATTTCTTTCTCCTGCCTGAATTCATCCTCAAAGTTATGGAAACTGTGCTTAGCAATACATAAGAGAGAATTCCCTCTATTTTTTTTATGATAGAGAGCAATCATCTTATTGGTTTTAAGACATATTCCAAAATAATGCATTTTTGCCAACTGAGGTTCTCCAAAAGTGCAGCAGAATCAAAGAATCACTTCCATAGTATTTTAAGCAGTGAGAACCTCTGCTAAGAAAATTAATATCATTACTATATATGAGTTCTAAAACATTTGATATTTTTAAATTAATGACCTGTAGTCATGATATATAG
Organism: Phoca vitulina; assembly: GCF_004348235.1. Lineage (NCBI taxonomy): Eukaryota > Metazoa > Chordata > Mammalia > Carnivora > Phocidae > Phoca > Phoca vitulina. The sequence goes on from NW_022589728.1 coordinate 25,912,729, forward strand.
CATATATACATATACGAATACCTTCATATAATTATTATTTTTATATGTAGCTATGTTAGAAGGAACAATGTACAAGTATTTGTGTAAATATATAGAGATACACTATTATATATTTTTACCTATATGTTGGGGAATGCAAATATACACATAATATACTTTTAGTTATAATATGAAATAATAATAATTTAGTATGTACGTTTCATAATTTAACAATAACAAACTAGTAATAATGAAATATTTATTTTCACTGCTGCTAAAATAAAATCTTAAATCTAGAGCCCTCAAACCAAAACTTCTTTTTCTGACATGACAGAACTATTACACAAATCTGACATACTCAAGGTTATTGGATGCCAGTGCAGCAATGAAATTCATACATAATTTTGTATTTTAAGAGGTTGCTTTCTGAAAGCTCAAAGAGTCTTCTTTGAATTTATCACAATCCCTACCAGTTTCTGAGTACTTTAATGTCCAAGCCTGAACCAAGCATATATCAAACCTTATTTTATTTAATCCTTACAATCAAACTTATTGGACAAGTGTTATATCTCACTCTATTAAACAGACAAAAAATTTTTGCTTTGAGAAAAACTTTGCAATTAGGCCACAATCACAGTTATGACAGGTGGAATCTAGATTCAGCCAGGCCTAGCTGAATTCAAAGTATTCACCCTTGCACCACATGATATCCACAATGACACTCTGCATGCGTGCACGTGGAAACGTGTGTCTTTGTTAACAAACCAGGAATTGAGCACTTGCTGTAAATTTAACTTTGTTTATCCTGATAAAGCATCAGCTTTTTAGTATTGTCTTTTTATTTTTATTTTAAAATATATAAATATTTGAAGATAAAAATTGGGAACTACTATTGGCAACTAGTTGCACATATGGTTACATTGAATTAATTGGAAGCAAAATATTACATTTCAAAGTATGACATTCACATTATGATAAGTATATCCCTATCAAAACTGATACCTATCTTGATACCAGTGTCCCTTGTTTTAAAAAAGAATACTCATTTAAGCCTTTTTGTTTAATTATTAGAATTATATTTCTGATAAGTTTCATAGACAAGATATTTTTTAATGAACTTGTGTCATATTAAAGTACTAATGTTAAAAGTCTGAATAAACACCATACAAAAAGATCTCAAATATTACTTTAAAACATTTTTATTTTTATATGTGTTTTGAGTTTACCGTTTAACCTAAATATGTGGCTCCCTTGCCCATGGAGAAAAATACTCATATTAAAGGTAAAATGTGCTTCCAACAGAAAAGCATGATTCTAAGGCTCATTACTAAAACTGTATTTTTTTTCTGTTAGCATATCAGGAGTTTTTTTTTGATATTAATTTGGGGGCATTTGTACCTTCACATACTGACCTAATAAAATACTAGTTTCCAATATAGGCATTTTCTACCCTTTATAATTTAATGATAGTTACTTGAGATTTAACAAACTCTTCAAAAACATCCATGAAGCTTCAACAATTAACATTCAAAATGTGAATCTGGGCTTGGATTCTAATTTGCTTCTGATGCAATATTAAAGCAAAATATGTATAAAATATTAATGTTATATTAGTTCTGAATTTATTTTTTTTTAATTTTAGAATAAAGCCTTCTTACCTAGATCATTTTATTTCGAAGGACATTTTTAAAGGGCAATCATTCTTCTTGAAAACCTAAATAATAATTTATTAGTAATTAAATAATAATTAAATGTAGTCATATTGGGAAAATATTGTCTTATGTGTAGAAAGGTTTTTATATTAAAATAAAAGCATTATGTTTGAATAAATGATACAGTATTATTTTCACTTTTGTGGAAAATCAAACATTTCATCTTTAAATTTCATGCAACAAATGCTTACAATATGTAGTTTATCTTATACTATTTAAAAACTGCATGTTAATTGATAAATTCTTACTGTAATAATGTTTTAAATGTGTAATGGTTTCAGAATTTTTTAATGAAGGTATAAGGTTTTCCAACATCATTTTTTTTAAATTTAATTTAATTTTATTATGTTATGTTAATCACCATACATTACATCATTAGTTTTTGATGTAGTGTTCCATGATTCATTGTTTGCGTATAACACCCAGTGCTCCATGCAGTACGTGCCTTCTTTAATAGCCATCACCAGGCTAACCCATCCCTCCACCCCCCTCCCCTCTAGAACCCTCAGTTTGTTTCTCAGAGTCCATAGTCTCTCATGGTTCGTCTCCCCCTCCGATCCCCCCCTTCATTCTTCCCTTCCTACTATCTTCTTCTTTTTTTTTTAACATATAATGTATTATTTGTTTCAGAGGTACAGGTCTGTGATTCATTAGTTCTTACACCATTCACAGCGCTCACCATAGCACATACCCTCCCTAATGTCTCACCCAGCCACCCCATCCCTCCTACCCCCCCACCACTCCAGCAACCTTCAGTTTGTTTCCTGAGATTAAGAACATCATTCTAACAGAATGAGGAAATTTCACCAAGTTTTACTGAAACACACCCATTATCATGAATTATATAATTGTGTTCTTAAGTCTTCTGTTCTCGGAGTCCATGCCTATGTCTTATAAAAACATAATTTTTAAATTAAATGCTGTGACAGAAAATGGCTATTTGCTATCAAATTATTTTTCTTTTTCTCCCAGGCACACATTGAGACCATGTTTCTTAATATTCTTGCAGCTAGGCCTGGCCTTCCAACTGAGTTCTGTCCATGCTAACACAGGCAGATGTGATGTACATCTTTTCCAAGTTGGTCCATAAAACATTCCCATGACCTTTCATTCCTTTTTTCTAGTTGCCATCTGAATAGAGAAAGTACTGAGGACTTGGAAGAATGAAAGGACTCTAAATATCTGAATCACTGAGTAGAATGAGCTGCTCATGATCTGCATTGGATTGTTTCATGAGAGAGAAACATTTATTTTGTGAAGCCATTAAAATTCTGATTGTTGTCATTACAGCGATGAGTTGACTGGAATATTGCAGATACCAGTAAACTTATTCCACACACAAAAAGCTGGTCAGGGTAAATTAGAGATTTAAATGTAAAAAACAAATAAAAAAACAAAATTTGGAACTTTCTGGAAAAGAATATAAGAATATATCTTTAAGGCCTCAACGTCAATAGAAAATTCACAGCCCATATTTTTTTGACCTCCAAGCATCATAGATCCTTCACTCTTCCTTGACATTTTTTCACTTGGATTCTGGGAAACTACACACTTTTACTGTGTCCTCATTATCTCACTGACTTCAAAATACTGGCTTTCCTGTCCTGCTTCTCCAGCTCATGTGCTGATTACTCCAGTGTATGTCGGTGGCTACCCCGACGTCTGCCCTGATCTAGGCACCCATATGCAGATGTCTGGTGAACATTTCCATTTCTATGAAGAATAGACAACACAAATTAAAGTAACCCAAAACTAAGCTTCTCCATTCCAAACAACCTTCCCCCTAATCTTCTTTATCTCAATAAATGGCAACTCCCTTCTTGTCGTTTCTCAGGCCAAAAACCTTGGCTTCTCTTTTTATCACCCATACCTGACGTGTCAGCAAGTCCTATCAGTTGGCCTTAAAATATGTCCAGAATCCTGAACACTATTCTTCACCTCCACTGCTGGCACCATTGTCTAAACCACCTTCTTTTCCCCCTGGATCTGTGTGAAAATTTTCTAAGTGGTCTTACCCATTCCGCCATTGACCCTCTTTTATCTGTGTTTAACACGGAAACCAAGATGATTATAGTAGAGCATAAGTCTGATCGTGTCTCTGTTCTGCTCAAAATCGTCCAATAATAATTTCCCATCACAGTGTAAAAGGCAAAGTTCATAAAATGGTCCTCAAAGTCCTATAGAATCTGACACCCCTACCCTGACTACCACTCTATTTTTTTTTTTCTAACTACTCTTTCTTTGACTTACTCTATGACAAGCCAAGCACATTCCTCCCTAAGGAAATTTATGCTTTCTCTTCCCTCTGAATGAGATACCTTTTCATCAGAGATCTGCACATCTCAGTCCTTCACCTTTTCTAGTATTTATTCAAATCTCAATTCCTTAGGATGGCTTTCCCTAGTCATTCTATCTAAAGACGCACCCACTTATTCTTATAGCCATAACTCCCTCTTACTGATTTATTTTTCACTTATCAGATACCCCTTCTAACACACTTCTTACCTTATTGATCGCCACCATCCCCAACACACATGTACACACAATAAGCTATTTTCTGTAGCAGCAGACATTTTTATCTGCTTTGTTTCAAGTTACAACCCCATAACCCCCAACATGTAGCAATACATATGTTACTGAATATATAATGAATAAAGACACAAAAAAGATCCACTTTACTTCAATAAACTTAAAAGCTTACAAATGTTTAAGGCTATTATTAAAAAGTTAAGACAGGCCATAATCTGAGGAAAATATTTACTGAAGTGATAACAAGCAAAGGGTTAGTACAAAGAATAAAAAAATGAATTCATACAATCAGTAAGAGAAACCTATAAGAAATCAATAAGAAATCCAATCAAAATAAGGGCAAAAATCCTGAACAGATATTTCATAGAAGATAAAACATGAATGAGCAATAAATATATGTAAATATATGAAAAGATGCATCACCTCAATGATAATTAGATAAATACAAGTTAAAATCACAATAACATAGTATTTCAGTCACCAAATTGGCAAAAATGAAAGTTTGATAGTACCAAGTGTTAACGAGGACGTGGCACAGCAAGATTTCTTATACATGGCACATGTGTTTGTAAAATTTGGTATAACCCCTTTGGAGCACAACTGGCATTACTCTAGTGAAATTGAAAGTGGATTCATCTATGATTCACAAATTCTAATCCTGGACATATATCGTAGAGAATTTTTTACAGGTATGCAAGCTGTGTTATACACAGACTGTGCATAACAGCATTATAAGTAATAGCAAATCTGGAAAATATCAAAGTTATTCTTCAATGGGAAATGTATAAATAAATTATGGGGTACCATATACAGTTATACTGCATAGTAGTGAAAATAACTGAATTGCTGCTACAGGCATAAGTATAAGTGAATATCGCAAAAATTACATTCAGTGTAACAGCAAGTTATTGAAGAAGAAGAGTATAATATTTACACAAACTTCAAACATTTATAAAATAGTACAAAAGCATGCATATATATGCAAAACAGTTATAAACAAAAGCAGAAGTTATAAACTTCCAAATAATGTTAACCTTGGGGGTAAGGAAAGATTGACAAGGAAACTACAAACATCTTCAAAGTCATTTCTTAATCATATATGTTGACACATGTTTCTTTCTCTTAGAATTATTTTTTTTTTTTAAGATTTTATTTATTCATTTGTGAGACAGAGTGAGCGAGAGATAGAGCACAAGCAGGGGGAGAAGCAGAGGGAGAGAGAGAAGCAGACTCCCCACTGAGCTGGGAGTCCGACGTGGGGCTCGATCCCAGGATGCTGGGATCATGACCCGAGTCGAAGGCAGACGCTTGCTTAATGGACTGAGCCACCCAGGCGCCCCTAGAATTATTTTCTTAAATGTGTGGCATTATTTAAAATTTATATTTTAAAAGGGATAAATGATTTTTACTTTTATCCAGGTATTCAACATATTATGAGCATATTATGTACACATCTCTGTGCTAAATATTTTGAAAGCAGAGATGAGTACCAGATATCGCTTCAGTAATGGAAATTACTATTGAGAAGTTTTAAAAAAGAGGTCAGCTCGCAGGTAGTGAATGTGTGTCATGCTGCCTCCCTCCTCGTCAATGCCTGTGGCTGACAGCGTTAAGCCGACAAGGCGATCTTCACTCTGACCCTGAATACAGGCAAGGATTTTCAACGCGATGCTCCAGGCTGCCATTATTAATTGCTTAGAGTTGACACTCAATTTTAAATGTGTGCTCTCCTAGCTCTTTCACATTTACAGACTCTCAAAATATATCATTTCCAGATTTTAAAGAAAAAACTTTGACATGCATGTTGTACAAAGTGAAAAATAGGTTGCAGTAATCATTTAATTATTTTTCTATAACACTATTTTCCTACCACATTTGAAATTTGGTAGAATGCTTTTAAAGATGTTATTAAATTTGCGACACAAGTAAACCTATTTGAGAAAGATTCTTGTTGAAATATAAATATGCACGATATAAAAATAACATCTAGAGACACCATTTTATTTTTAATTGAGAAGTTTCATTTCTATGCATGTTTAATATGGCATTTTTTACAAATGAATCTTGATAAAGGAATTTTTATAATATGTGTTCTAACAGATTTGACTCACATTACAAAACATAAAACATCATATCAGAGCCTAAATGCCAAGTAAAAACAGTAATACAAAGCACCTAACATATTTTTAATAAAATTGAATCCATTAGCCAGTTATTAAAGGCGCACCATCAGACTTTCTTACTGAATTGGACGTAGGATGGTAAAGAAGAGGAGTAAAGTCTGGCTCCATGGTTTGGGGCTGAAAAATACTAAGTGAAGTATCATTTACTGAGATGGGTAAATCTATGGGAGGCCCCAGATGTTCAGAAATCAAATGTGAACCTAATATCACTGTTAAAATAATGTATTTGTTGGGCAGAGTAAAAGTATGTGTGCTTTACTTAACATCATTGACTACCATAGTATTTAAAAGCATAGGCCTTGGAAGTATACAAACTTAAAATCTTGGACAATCTTTTAAGTTATATCACCTTGTCCAATTAGCTTTGCCACCAAGCATGAATTTCCTTATTTGGAAAAAGGGGATGATACCTCTGTCTTAAAGTATTCTTTGGGAATTAATGAAATAATGTATGCCAATAACACATCACAATGCCCAGTAACAAATATTAAGTGCTGTTACTATCTTTTTTTGTCTGATCACCTAGCTTGGATTATTAATTCGATCACCAGGAAACTGAGGCATAGGTAGTTGAAATAACATTCACAAGAATACCTAGAGGCATATCTCAGAGCCATGAGAGAACTTATTTCAAATTGAAATTATACTTCATATTCTTTTTTTTTTTCATGTGTTTTTTTTTTTTTTTTTAAGATTTATTTATTTAGAGAGGGAGAAAGAGTGGTGGGGAGGGGTAGAAGGAAATGGAGAGAAAGTCTTAAGCAGACCCCATGCTGAGTGCAGAGCCTAATGTAGGGGGGCTTGATCTCATGACCCTGAGATCAGGACCTGAGCTGAAACCAAGAGTCAAACACTTAACCGACTGCACACCCAGGCACCCCTGTTTTATCCATCTACCATTCTGCTTCTAAAGGTGATTGCAGGGGCGCCTGAGTGGCTCAGTTGTTAAGCGTTTGCCTTCGGCTCAGGTCATGATCCCGGGGTCCTGGGATTGAGCCCCACATCGGGCTCTCCGCTCGGCGGGAAGCCTGCTTCTCCCTCTCCCACTCCCCCTGCTTGAGTTCCTTCTCTCACTGTCTCCCTCTCTGTCAAATAAATAAATAAAGTCTTAAAAAAAAATAAAGGTAATCGTACCATATACAGATTAATAAACATTGTTGATTAAATCCCAATGCACATCTATCATGGGCTCATTTTTAAAATCCAGAACCATAAAGTATTCTCTTTTCTCATTCCTTTTCCATATAAAGGCAATAAGGAATAGAATAATAATAGTCAGACCTAATATAAAAATTAGCTATAGTACTAGTACGAATTATTTCACAAGACAAGTATAGGTTTATTAATATTCACAAAATAAATAACTCATCAATTTCCCCAATATTAATGACCTTCAGCAGTGCCACATTCATCATACTCATGTTAGAGGAAATGTACATAATCATAAAATACTTGAGTCTTTAATTTTGAATTCATGCATCATCACTTTTGGTTAATTTATGTTTGAGAAAAATTTATACAATAAATTTAAATATTCCATCCTGGCTTGTCAGAATAAGAAAGCTGATTAAAATATTACCAATTATCAAATGATCAAGAACTCTGTGTGTGTGTGTTTTAATTAATTGGGACTTGTTAGTGGCCATTGTCAAATTTCTATTGTTATACTCTGTATGAAAAGAGAACATAATTAAGGTGATTATTCAGAGAATTCAAAGATAGAACTGATTTTCAAAAAATAAATAATGCAAATGAGTGCATGCACACACACACAGTCAAAAATATAAGGAGTGATACAACTTAAGAGGCCTACAAAGAGTAATTAAGTTAACAAACATGACAATTAACTAGATATTCTTCTTTATTTTTCCTATAACATACTTGAGTCTGTGTAATCATAGTCAATAAGAATATATACCAATCACACCCACTGATTGCCATACATTTCACTTTGTCTTTTTTTTCCTGTAAAAGTTTTCCTAATTTACATGAGGAAGATAGCAATATTCACCTGGAACAGGGAAAACTCAAGTTTCTAAATAAGCATTCTACCCTAACACTTGATATTTAATTGTTATCTTTGACAGGCTTTGATTCAGAATTAATTAGATCGGACCATATCAAAGTTAAGAATTAAATTAACCTAAATGTGAGCTATTCCAAATTAACATTTGAGGTCCTTTTCCCTCACAAAAGTAATGATAATAAACCTCAGTTAGGGATTATACTTTTCCTTAGGAGAGAAAATTTTTTTTTTTTCTTCTTTTTTTTTAGAGAGAGAGAGAAGGATGGGGGAGGAGCAGAGGGAGAAGAGAGAGAATCCTAAGCTGGCTCCACTCCCAGCATAGGGCCTAACGTAGGACTCCATCTCAGGACCCTGAGATCATGACCTGAGCTGAAATCAAGGGTCGGGCACTTAAGGGGGCCCCTCAGGAAATGCACCTTTAAAGGAGCAACTTTCTTCTTAACCTGAACCTTAGCCATACAATTTAGAATGTGTTTAGATCCTTGTGTTTTTCTGTCAACATTTTGTAATCACAGTATCTATGATAAAAATTATCTAACTCTATAAAAGAAAGAAAATGGGAATTTACAATTTAGACATAAAATTAAAATAAAAAAGGGGTCATAGTTTACCACAAAGCTCAGAACCAACTGCATCTAAAAATAAATAAGGTATAGAGGAAAGACCTCTGGTTTGCCCAGACAACATTGCCTGTCAGACTGTTGGGTAGTTTGAACTGGGTAACATACTGCTTTAATTTGTGAGTATACCAAAAATGACAATAGTTAATTTTCCCCCAATTATCCAGTAAATTTGAGGTATACCAGTCACTCTTTGTTATACATGAATGCTATTTTTCTGGAGGATATGATGAGTAGATGATAAATACATTGCCCTTTTGAGTTTCTAATGATCTAGAGATGAAAGACTTTGGAGCCCAATTACCATTTCTTTTCCTATCCGAATCTTTTATACATAACTTTTTAAATAATAGACCATATTTTTATGTGTATTATGGAATCATGAAGGGAATATAAAATGAACAAGATACCTTTCCCAAACTGCATATATCTTTTATGAGATTATTCATTGGTTTTCAGTGGACTTGTTATACAATCTTTGGGCATTCTTCAACTCACAGCCTAAAAGAGGAAATGATCTAAACATTAAAATGAAATACAAAAATAGTACACTTTTAAAGAATCTGAGATCTGTGGCCAAAATTTTACATCTTCATCCTTTGATTCAATGAGACCAGAATCTCTAATATTCTAAACAAGCACTGTTATGTGATCAGAGTAACTACAGGAATACTGTATGAGGTATCTTGAAGGAAGTCTGGTCAAAGGAAATGTTTTCATATTATTGACGCTCTCTCCATTCTTTAAAACTTGATCTCTGTTGCCATATAATTTTTTTAAAACACATGAAAAATTTATAGTCAATAAAAATTTTTCAAAAAAAACCATGCTTAGTATTACCGTTAATGATTTCTCCTTTCCCTCGGTTTATAGAATATTATTTTATTGGTTAAAATAGAGCATTGATTCCATGTGCTAAGCTCTCAGAATTTTCTCTTTTGATAAAGGTTAGTTTAAATGGGGCCAACTATTTCCTGATCCTCATTATAAAAAAAGTGAATATTATTATCTATGCGATGTACTGAATATAGAGATTTCAAATGGTAGCCTATATAATATGTTCTTATAAGACACAGGCTCTTATAAAAGAGATTCCTTAAACAAGGTGGTGATTAGACTTGATGGCAGAGTGTTTTAATATTTTAGCAGAAATCATTAAAGTATCGGCATGTTCCTCATGCTATAAGAAGCAATAAATTTAATAGTTCTTTCAGCCTTTATTATTATTATTATTTTGCAGTCTTAAGCTTAGCGGAAAAGAATTTGTGTCCAGATATAATTTTTTCACTTTTGTGTTCCCAAAATAGACCTTATAGGCGTACATTTTCAGTTATTGAGTTTTTTAATGACTTTCCTTTTAGGGGAAAAATAGTATTACCACTTAATACTGGATTACAAAGAAAAGCCTATTTCTGAAGGAATTTTTACTTTAAAAGGGTAGCAGTGTCTAGGAATTACATGAATGGGCTTCATTCTCCTTTTCGGGTCTGAGTGGCTGAGAACAAGATGTTTCATTTATGGAAGAAATCTCTCCCTCTACTCATCTCCAACTCAAGAGTTTCCTTGAAGAGAGAAAAGCATGACTTATCCCAATGAAGATATACAGCTATTAAATGTATTTCTGTTATATTACTTAGGTAAATAAGCATATATCAAATTTTTTTCCTGCAGTTTTGGGTAAACATGCTATTATGGAAATTTTCAAATATATAAAGGAGAGAGAATAATATAATAATCCCCCACATGCATAACTATCACTCACCTATCACCCAGCTTTGACAATTACAAACATATGCCCCAAAGATTTTATCTATAACCCTTACAACCTCCTCGCTTCAATTATTTTTAATAAAACTCTGGGCCACATATCTCTGATCCATAAATATATCAGTGTATATTTTTAAATTAATGGAAGAACTTACTGAAATGTACTTCAATATATTACACACCTGAAATGTTTTAATTCCTTGATATCATTAAATATCCAGTTTATACATTGTCCCATAACATTTTAAAGTTAGTGTGAAACCACATTCAAATTAACTTTGCATGTTGCAATGGATTGATAGGTTTCTTAAGTCTCATTTAATTTATAGGATCCTCTGTCTTTGTCTTTTCTTTTTTCCTCCTTGTAACTTATATGTTTAAGAAACTGGGAGTTTGGCCTATAGTTTTCCAGTCTGGGGTTTGCTGACTGCCCCCTCGGGGTCTTATTTACTGTTTCTCTCTCCCTTGCATATCTTGTAAACTGGTGGTTAGAAAAAAATTAAAAAAAAAAAACTTGATAAGATTTAAGTTTTTGGTGAAAATATTTCATAAGTAATGTGGTATAATTCCAATAGAAAGGCTGTAATATCTGGTCATCTCCCTTACTGATGATCATTGTCTATATTTATTTATTAAATAAAGGCCAAGAAATTGGCACTTAAAACTTCTGTCAACCTTGTGTTGCCTCTCAGCCCGTGCAGGGTCTCTGCTGACCTCAGGGCTGGGCATGGGGTTGCCTTGAATCACCAGAACGTCAGCTTTCCTACCCTCAAGACCTGTGGTGCTGTGTGGTTTGATTTCCTATGTATGCAAATGTATGAATTTACCATTATAAACGGGAGGGAGGATGTCTGGCCTTGGTGTTCAAAACAGACAGCACTGTATTTTTGCCTTTAAAATCCAGTGAGATAACATGAATAAATCACCTTATCTTTGTAGCCTCAAAGAAAATTGTTTTAATCTTTCAATCTTTATTCATTAGTTAGCTGAAATATTTCGTAATGAAAACATTGTCTCAACTACTAGTTAGTTAACCTGAAGAACAGTTATATTCTATTTCACTCATTCAATTTTACTCTATTTGCCAAATTTTTATTTAATATGCTGGCTCTCTGACATTCTTCAAAGATAAATTAAACACATAATTTATTGTCTAAACCCAGACATTTTTTTAAATAAAAAGGGACATTATTAATTATTATACTGGGACAGGAGAAAAAGCCAGAATGCTTGCCCTTGGTAAGCCAAAATGTGTAGTCAGCCTGTTTAAAGGTAACCAATGGGGTTTTAGGTTTTGATTTCATTTTGCTTTTGAAATAATCATCATAAACACTTATATTCAAACATATTTGACGCCTTTCAGTACTTACAATTATTTTACATATTGATGCTCTGATAAAGTTTGTGGCTGAGTTCTTTGGCCATGACCTTAGATGTCCTTATAATCATCTTTTCTATGCAGCACGACAAGATTTTCTGGGATCACCTTGTACATTTCATGCTCCAAATGTGAAATCAGCATTTTTCCAAGGATCCTTGCTTCTTCACTGTTGGAAAGGCATTTAGACACCAAAATCTGATTACTGGGTGTTTATTATTACTGGTTTGTTTATGGTTTCTAGGTTCTTTCGGTAGACAGAGCTAGAAAATAGATTTTTAAAATAAAATATATTTTAATCATATTTAATTAAATATAAAAATATATTATCCATATTTTATTCATATTCAGGACTATAGGTGTTACGGAACCTGGACTGGATCACCCGATGGAAGAACCAAGCGGCACTCGGAGATCTTGGAAGATAGGAGGTTTATTTAACGCCGGTGGGCTCAGAGGAGAGTGGTCTCCAAAGGTCTGAGGCCCAAGCACAAACAAAGGGGGCAATTTATACACTTCTACTTCCGCATACTTGGCACTTTTGGTGCATGCACGAAGCGGGGCAGGGAGAAGAACCCGGGTTGGTGCCCGCGGGAAGCAGAGCAGGGAGAAGAACCTGGAAGAGCTCCAGGGCAAAGACTGGGACTCTCCCACAGGCTCGGTCAGCCATCTTAGGACACTGATTTTCCTTATCATAGGGTTTTGACTTAACCTCATTTATCTTATCGTTATATCTTGTTTCCTCTAAGTGAAAATTCACTTTCCCAATGACACCAATAGTTGGTTAAATATATGAACTAGGGATATTTAGCAAATTACTGGATTTTAAAGTGTTCTTGGAATAGTTCCTCAATATATCAACTTAATATATTATTAAGTTTGTTTTATTTTGCTTTAGTTTTTATAGATGACACTTTTTTTTAAGATTTTATTTATTCATTTGACAGAGAGAGAGATAGTGAGAGTAGGAACACAAGCAGGGGGAGTAGGAGAGGGAGAACAGGCTTCCCACAGAGCAGGGAGCCCAATGTGGGCCTTGATCTCAGGACCCTGGGATCATGACCTGAGCCGAAGGCAGTCGCTTAACCAACTGAGCCACCCAGGTGCCCCTAGACGACACTTTTTAAAAGTATTTTTTAATTATATAAAATATTTACGTGACTCCAAAGTCAAATCTACAAAAGGGATATATTCAGAGAGGTCTAGCTTCTATCGTTTACACACACACACACACACACACACACACACACACACACACTCTACATTTCTCTCTTACATGGCTAACCATTTCTTGAATACTGTTGTTGTGCCCCCCGCTTCTTAAATTTTGACATAAGGAAATGTGTCTTGTGTATTTGTATCTACCAATCTTCCTTGGAAAAACAGTTTCATGCTGTATTCATTTTTTGCTACTTTTTTGTTTACCAATATGCACTGAAACTACTTCACAATCAATATTTTTAAAACTATTTAGTATTCCAATATATGACTGTAGTTTCATGGATTTCAGCCCACTGTAGATGGTACTATCATAGTACTACAGTGATAGTCTTCTGCATATATTTCACATATATTTATTACTAGAAGTTAAGAAGAGATTCTCAGAAGTAAGAGTACTGTATCAAAGGATAAAAGGATAAATGCATCATTAATATTACTAGATATTACCCAAATACCTCCCCATTGAGATTGTATACTTTTCCATGGCCACCAACAAGACACAAATGTTGATCTTACTACAGACTCAACATTTTCTATTGTCAACCTTTTGAATATCTGGGATTTGGTATACTAATGAACTTCTAATTTGTATTTCTCGTATTATGAGTGAACTGAATATTTATTAATATAATTTGGGGACATCTATATTTCTTTTTATAAATTGTTTCAGTTTATTTCTATAAGTTATCAATGGTTTCCCTTATTATTTATGGATCTTAAAAATAGTTGTGAAATATTTCCCTATGCTCATGTTATAGAGAAAAGCACTGATGTTTTCTTCTAGAACATTTGTGCTCTCACATTTACATAGATATTTCTGATGAATTGAAAATTCTTCTTCATTTGTCATGTTACAAAGGAATATAACCTTATCTTCTTTTTTAATGTAACTACCCATTTATATTATCTTCTCTGACTTTAGAAGCCACATTGCAATATATAATTGAGTATTTTTCTGACTTTTTGCCACATTGATTTTTCTAAGCTAGAAATATGCTAGTATTACACTGTTTAATTATGATGTCTTTATATATTTTATAATATCAAACAGGGTTAGCCATCTTCCATTGCTTCTCCCTGATTCATTTCTATATCAGGATTTTCATGGTTGTCCCTGCGCATTTCTTATGAAGCTCATGCTTTATTTATCATCTGTGTATCATCCACCTATCATCATCTCTAATATAAAAAAGGACTTTTCTTCCATTTTAGGTTTTATCCTTTTTTGGTAGTATACATGAAGACTTATTTTTTTATATTGACTTTATAAGCTACATTTTATCAAATTATCTTAGTTTTCTAATAGTTTTCCCCATGGATTCCTTTGAGCTTTTCAGATGTATTATTCCTATCATGCTAGAATAGGTACAGCATTTCCTCTACCTTTCCAATTCCTATGCCGCTAATTCCTTTCTGTTTTCTAACTACATTGCTTAATACTTACAGCACATATTCTGGGGAATTAGCATCTTTGTCTTTTCCTGACTTTAGCAGAAAAACCTCTTCTATTTCCACATTAAGTAAGATGCTGGCTTTTGGTCTAAGGTCCATATCTATGTTAAATAAGAATCTTCACTATTCTATATACTGAGAGTTTTTAAATATAAAAGGGTAAAGAATTTTGCCAAATATGCTTCCTGCAGTTAGAGATAATTATATAATCTTTTTCCTTGTTTTGTTAACTCAATGAACAATACTAGTGGATTTCCTAATATTAAACTATTTATTCATCTCTGAGATAAACACCACTTGAACATGCTGTATAATTGGCCATATTTTTAGGGATATTTATAATAATAATCATAAGTAAAACTGAGCCGTAGTTTTCTTTTTTGGCCCTCCGATCTTTAACAGATTTGAGAAATCATTGGTATACACTCCAAGTAAAATAAATTTGGAAATTGTGTTACTTTCATAGTGTAAGAGAATTAAAGTAGAATTATGATTATTGACCCTTAAAGGCTTGTCGGAATTCATCTGTGAATACATCTGGGCTTGGTGCCTTTTTTGCACTTTATTTTCTCTTTTTCTTCTATGGTAATTTAGACCTTCATCTATTTCAATGTGAATTTGGGTTAGTTTTACTCTTTTTGAAAATTTTTTTCATAAAATTTGCGAAGAAGTTGTCATAGTCCATTTGGGCTGCTATAAAAAAATACTACAGACCAGGTGGCTCATAAACCCCAGAAATTTATTTCTCACAATTCCGGAGGCTGGAAGTCCAAGTTCACGGTGCCAGCATGGTCAGGTTCTGATGAAGATCCTCCTCCAGAGTATAGACTGCAGATTTTTCTTGTGTTGGAGTGAGGAAGGGAAGTGAGCATAGCAGAAGAGGCAAGGAAACTCTCTTGGGCCCCTTGTAGAAGTGCACTGAGCTCATTCATGACCTAATCACCTCCCATAGGCCCCACTTTCTAATATGATCACTTTTCACATTAGAATTCCAATGTATGAATTTGTGGAGTGACACAAGCATTCAGACCCTAGCAGGAATCTCATGGTTTTATATTTTAACTTTTAGTCATTTTATGAGGTATAATTTGCATAAAATAAAATGTACCAATCTATGTACACAGTCTGATGAGTTTTGACAAATATCTCTCCGTCTGTCTGTCTCTCTCTTATTCTATTTTTCCGGTGTTGTAAAAATCAGCCTTGTACTTTATGAAGACTGCTGTGTCTGTGTCCTTCCTCCACTTTTTTTCTGAATACTTTTCTTCCTTTGCTTCTCATGTCTCTGGCCTTCTCAATTTGGGTTGTACTACCCACAAACTTTTCTCAGTACAGGCTCTCAATAAAACAGGGCCACCAGTGATGGAATGTATATGATTACATGTGTGTGATTATGTGATTATGTTGCCTAAAATTGTAGTGCCAGTCTTGCTGGAGTTTCTCTCTCCCTTGGTGCCCCACAACACCCATACCCCATTTCTCCTATTGCTAAAATGTTACACCATCATGGTACAATCTGTCACAAGTTTTATTACTTTTTCCTTAAGGTCCTTTTTCTGATCTAGGATACTATGCAGGATACCACATTACATTTAGTCATCGTGTCTCCTTAGCTTTCTTTGGACTGTGAACATTTCTCATTTTTTCTTGGTTGATGATATCTCAAGTATTGAAGAATATTGGTCAGTTACTTTGTAGAATGTCTTTCAATTGGGACTTGTCAATATTTTTCTTATGATTAGACTGGGGTGATGAGTTTTAAGAGGAAGATCACAGAGGTGGTATGATCGTATCATATTAAAGGTACATGCTATCAAACGGACTTACCCTTGGTTATGATAACTTTGTTCAATGGGCCAAGTAGTGCTTGTCATGTTTCTTTACTGTAAAATGACTATTTTCCCTTTTTCATTCTCTAATCTTTGAAACAAGCCACTAAGCACAACTCAACACTGAAGAGGTGGGAAGTTAAGCTCTACCTCCCTATGGAGGAAGTCTCTACATAAATTATTTGGAATTCTTCTCTATAGGAGATTTGTCTCTTGTCCTTTGTTTTAAAACAAATTATTCTGGGCGCCTGGGTGGCTCAGTTGGTTAAGCGGCTGCCTTCGGCTCAGGTCATGATCCTGGAGTCCCTGGATCGAGTCCCGCATCGGGCTCCCTGCTCAGCGAGGAGCCTGCTTCTCCCTCTAACCCTCCCCCCTCTCATGTACTCTCTCTCTCAAATAAATAAATAAATAAATCTTTAAAAAAAATAAAATAAAATAAAATAAAACAAATTATTCAATCATATAATTATTTCAGTATTGATTCATAGGTGTTTACTTTATACTTTGAGCAATAACCCAACACTACATTGGATATTTTGTTGCTCAAAATATCCCAGCTTTGTCCATTGGGAGCTCTTTCAGGTTATGTTCTGTGTCTCTTTGACATGCCCCAATCCTTTTGGGTTTTTTAGTGCTTGCTTCTTTGTTTTAAGACACTGTAAGATGATCTTGGCTCATTTGTGTATTCCTTGGCCCATCCCTTGACATAGCCATTTCTCCAAGGAACCCTGGTTCCTTTTATTGGCAAATTGCACTGAAACCAAGATCTGGATACTGGGTTTGCTCATTGTTACTGAGTGTCATCACTTCTATGTCTGCTCACTGGACAGAGCTAGGAAATATATGGAGGTATTAACTCATGTATACGTACATATCTATAGTTATTTCTGTATCTATATGGTTGTATTTGTATTAAGCTAAACATGAGTTCATACTGATATCTTTAACACCAATGTAGTACAATCTGATTCATTCTAGCTTTTTCCTCTTGCCTATCTGCACCTCTCTCTCCAACCGTGAGAAGTCTGCCTTCTATCATCTACCATCCACTTAATTGTTTGTACAATTCTGGTATACATGTACAGCAGTTTCAGAATCATTAACACATACCCACATGAGAAACAACTCTGCCAACTAGAAAACAGAGTCTATGTGTAGTGCCTTTTGTCTTTAGTCTTACAGTTGGCAGTCAAAACACTGTTTTCCTAAGTTACCAAGTCAGAACTCTTGTTTCTGCACCACCTCTGTAATGTACGTTGTGTTAAGTTGCTGTTTGTGGTAATTCGTTATGCAGCAAGAGAAAACTAATAGATCTTTATCTTGAAAAGTGTTCGTTGGCTAGTTTTGAGATTTCATGGGTCCCAGACAACTTCATAATTATTCAACCTTCCTGCAGTTTCCCTGCCTCCACCATGCTTTGGAGGTTGCGAAGCCCCCAGCTGCCATTCTAACTAGCCCACTGGGCCTCTCAGTGCAACTGGTGGCAAATGTGTGGTCTACCAGCCCTTGATGGTCTCTCCCCACCCAGTAATATTGGGGGTTAAACAGATAGTTTCCCATCTGCATTTGCTGTTAAAATTTTGTAGGTTTTGATTTTTCTATCTTATTTCTCTGTTTCTACATGTTCTTGAGGAGGTTCAAAAAATACACCAGTACCTCTACCACCTTTCCACATTTTTGGCTTTTTTTTTCATGGAAAATATTTATTTATTTATTTATTTACTTACTTACTTATTTACTTATTTATTTATTTAGGGTGAAGCTAATGACTCTCTCTCCAAAGTGTTCTTTTTATAGGATGAGAAGGAAAGGAGTCTTTAAACTCTTCTTTTCTTATGTAAAAGAATAACTTTCAAATTGGAGTCTAAGTTGAAAATTTTTTCTCCCCATTTCACAGAAAATGGCTGCTATGTGACTTCCTACATAATACTATTAAATATCCTTCTGCATTACCAACAGTATTTATTTTTGACTGTTGGGCTTACAAGGGACTTTTGTCATCATCAATAAGATGACAAGGAGTAACTGAGGTCCCCAAAAGATTCCAAGATACCACAGTTGTTACAAAGACAGAATTAGAATCAAAGACTCCAGCTTAGTAACATAAATACATTCAGCACACTCTGCTGCCTCTCCTACATCATGCTAAAATTTCTTATCTTTCCTAATGTGGAGTAGGATTGTTGCCCTCAAGAGGCAGCCAATTGTTTTAGGAAATAAATAAGTATTCTAGGGAGTAGGATTTCACTAGCAAAGGCAAAAGAATGTGGGAAATCTGAGCATTTTGTTATGCTGCTTATGTAGTATTTTGATCATTTTTTACTATGGTGATTTAACTTAATGCCTCGAACAGTAATTCTCATGCTTTGTTGTGTATGGGTCATTTTGAGATCTGTTTAACATTCTGATCCATTAAGTTTTAGGTGATATTAAGAGTCTGTATTTCTAATTTCTAGCAAGCCCCCAGGTGATGCCACTTTGAATAGCAAGGGCCTAGAAGACTTGTTAATAGGATCCAAGTAGCTGTGCATCCTCTAATTTTAAAGAACAGTTTGAGATATATAGAGAGAGAAAGACAAAGACAGAGACAGAGAGTAAGAGACATTTTAATGAGATTTAAAAAGATTTATGTCCTAAAAATGTTAAGAACTTTTAGCCTACAAGATAAAGTTCAAATTCCCTAGGATAAAATGTCAAGCCTTACATAACATTCCTCATTGTATTTTCCTCCACTGTCTTTTAAGTTTCTTGGAGTGTAGCTATGCTCAGAACTTTTCATAAGGTTTAAAATTATATACGATTCTTAATAGTTGCACTTCAAGTAGAATTAGAATCTTCTGTTCTCATAAATCACCATCAGATACTTGCATTTATTCCTTAGCTAACATTTATTATAAACTTTATTTGTATATTATATTTTGTACCAAACCTTAGGAATATAAAAATATGCAATAGTCTCTACTTGTGGCATTATTATAATTATTAGTTAAAAGATACTTTGTTCCAATAAAATGTTTTCCTTGAACATTTACCAAGTGTCAGTTGGTTAAATAAATAGAAAGAAGGAAAGAAAGAAAGAAAGAAAGAAAGAAAGAAAGAAAGAAAGAAAGAAAGAAAGAAGAAGGAAGTGAGAGAGGGAGATGGAGGAAAGGAACGGGAGGAGAGAGAGGGAGAGGAGAGAAGAAGGATGAAGGGAAAAAAAGAAAGAGATAGAAAGGAAGAAAGAAAAAAGGAAAGGAGGAAGGAAGGTGATGAGGTAAGAAAGAACCAGGTTGGCAGGTATGAAACGGTTGGATTGGAAAGTCTGAGGAGTATGAGGAACAGGCTGGTAGTTAGGAATACCACAATTTGTTGGAACTGTATCTTTTTTTTTTTTATGTTATGTTAATCACCATACATTACATCATTAGTTTTTTTAATTTAATTTTTTTAATTTTATTTATTTTTTTATTATGTTATGTTAATCACCATACATTACATCATTAGTTTTTTTTTCCCTTAATGTCCTGATGTCTAATGTCCTCCTCCCCCAGCTTTACTGAGATATAATTGACATAAAACATGTAACTTTAATGTGTACAATGTTGATTTCATACACATATATTTCAAAATGATTACTACCATAGCATTAGCTAACACCCCCATCCTATCACATAATTACTCTTTCTTTTTTGTGGTGACAGCATTTAAGATCTACTCTTTTTTTTTTCTCCATTTATTTCTTTTTTTTTTTATTATGTTGTGTTAATCACCACACATTACATCATTAGTTTTTGATGTAGTGTTCCATGATTTATTGTTTGCATATAACACCCAGTGCTCCATGCAGAACGTGCCCTCTTTAATACCCATCACCAGGCTAACCCATCCCCCCACCCCTCTCCCTTCTAGAACCCTCAGTTTGTTTCACAGAGTCCATAGTCTCTCATGGTTCGTCTCCCCCTCTGATTTTCCCCCCTTCATTTTTCCCTTCCTGCTATCTTCTTCTTTTTCTTTTTAACATATAATGTATTATTTGTTTCGGAGGTACAGGTCTGTGATTCAACAGTCTTACACAATTCACAGTGCTCACTATAGCACATACCCTCCTCAATGTCTATCACCCAGCCACCCCATCCCTCCCACCCCCCACCACTCCAGCAACCCTCAGTTTGTTTCCTGAAATTAAGAACTCCTCATATCAGTGAGGTCATATGATACATGTCTTTCTCTGATTGACTTATTTCGCTCAGCATAATACCCTCCAGTTCCAGTCACGTCGTTGCAAATGGCAAGATTTCATTCCTTTTGATGGCTGCATAATATTCCATTGTATATATATACCACATCTTCTTTATCCATTCATCTGTCAATGGACATCTTAGCTCTTTCCATAGTTTGGCTATTGTGGACATTGCTGCTATAAACATCGGGGTGCATGTACCCCTTCGGATCACTACATTTGTATCTTTGGGGGCATCAAGGAAATCCAAATCAAAACCTCAATGAGATACCACCTCACACCAGTCAGAATGGCTAAAATTAACAAGTCAGGAAATGACAGATGTTGGCGGGGATGTGGAGAAAGGGGAACCCTCCTACATTGTTGGTGGGAATGCAAGCTGGTGCAGCCATTCTGAAAAACAGTATGAAGCTTCCTCAAAAAGTTGAAAATAGAGCTACCATACGACCCAGCAATTGCAATACTGGGTATTTACAACATTAGTTTTTGATGTAGTGTTCCATGATTCATTGTTTGCGTATAACACCCAGTGCTCCATTCAATATGTGCCCTCTTTAATACCCATCACCAGGCTAACCTATCCCCCCCACCCCCCTCCCCTCTTGAACCCTCAGTTTGTTTCTCAGAGTCCATAGTCTCTCATGGTTCGTCTCCCCCTACAATATCCCCCCCTTCATTTTTCCCTTCCTACTATCTCCTTCTTTTTTTTAACATATAATATATTATTTGTTTCAGAGATACATGTCTGTGATTCAAAAGTCTTACACAATTCACAGCATTCACCATAATAAGATATACTATTACTATTATTTTGAAGATTTATTTATTTATTTTAGAGAGAGAGAGAGAGAGAGCAGGGGGAGGGGCAGAGAAGGAGGGGCAGAGGGAGAGAGAGAATCCCAAGCAGACTCCTCACATGGGGAGACTAATGCAGGGCTCAATCCCATGACCCTGAGATCATGACCTGAGCTGAAACCAAGAGTCGGACGCTCAACCAACTAAGCCACCCAGGTGGCCCAAGATGTATTATCTTAAAATAGTTTTTGAAAGTGATGATCCATAGAATCAGAAATATACATAAGGAAAAATCTTATTGGGAACCATCACAACATTATGTTTATTTCCATCATACATATTCCCTGTTAATAGTACAAGAGAAATAATAAGAATAAAAACTAACATTAGTCTTTTTCCAAATTTTTTATTTAGAAAGACACTATAGGATAGACAGGTAGTAGACAAAAGAACCACATGTTCAAGATGGTTGCATGAGATTGTCCCTGTTTTATGGATACAAAGCATTATTTGGTTTTCTCAAAAACATCTGATCACTAGGCTTAGAGGGTATCAGATGAAATTTACAAATACCAGCTTACAATTTGTAAGGGCTTATTTCCATGAGAGTTGGTATTCAGGGGAGTTGTTGCTGCTAGACACATTCCTTTGTCACTAGGGTCCTTACACAGCTAGGAAAACTAGAGGCACAGTTGGAGAAACTGGCAGAAAATTTTGCAGTTTGATCCACAAACTCTATCAGGGGGAGATGTCCCTTTGCTTTGAGAATCCCAGTGGTACATATTCCATGAACTCAACTAAAAATAAATAATTAATGCACTGTACCACACCATGTGAAGAAGGGTGGTGAAATGCAGATGGATAAATAAGGGCAAATAATACTACCTGAGATAATTTACTGAGAGCTTACAAAATAATTCCCCTAATACACGTATAAGCATTTGAAGTTTCACCTAGTGAAAGGGCTGTAGAGAATATTCCTTGTCCATCTCACTGTGTTTAATTCCCTTCCATTCACTGTGCCAAGGTCTGGCCTCATCAGATGCATGCTATTCCTGCTGAATTGAAAAGAAGGTGCATAGATACCTTGCCATTATTAATCACTGCCTCTATTGTCAACAGCTATTTTCTGATATTTTATCTCATTCTATCTAAAAATTATTCTGATGTATTTACGGTTTGCTCTTCTTTTGTACTACAATTTGGCATATGAAAATGGTGCTCTACAAATCAGGGAGTAGTGAAAGTAATAATTTTTCCACACAAATTAGACTCTGATGTACTACTATTCTCCAATGTCTCTCATATTCGCCTTTGTATTTCCAACCACTGTGGATTTTTTTTTAGATGTGCAAAGAAAATTGCAGCTATTTAAAATAACCTAGAGAGGGAGAACGGTAGGCAATATCCTAACTACCTTAGCCCTTTACATTTCAGCAGTCTTGTTGCCAAGGAAACCACTTGGGACTTTAGGGAAATTTGTGGATATTTAAAATGGATTGCGCCTGTACATAGATAGACACTTGCACAATTCACATTGCAGAATAAAAAGCTTCCAGTCTTGCAATATTAAGTCTGGAATTTCAAGGTCTGAAGATGGGAAATAACAAAATGCAAAGGCTTATTCACTTATATGAAAAAGAATGTGCTGTATATAGGATTTCAAATTATTATTAGGATAGGCTGTTAAAAAAAAAGTAAAATCTAGCTAGAAGAGTAAAGAGTGCAATATAAACCTTATAAACATTACATTTTCATTTGTATTTGTGATTTGAAAGTTTAACACTGCATCAGCATTTTAACAATTAATTCCCAAGATATATTTCAGTTTTTAAAATCTAAAAAGGAAAGCAAATGCATTCCTTGCTGGCACCCTGTTAGAAATTGGCTGAATTCTACATAAATGTAGACATGAATCTTTCCTCACAATACTGTAAGCAAAGTGCAGATATTAGAGGGGGCTAGAGATAGGCTAACGTATCAAAACCCCCGAACTAGTTTTTCAGTTTCTGTACATTTGTGTCTGTCCTCTTATTTTTATCCTTTTATAAATTTCTGCTGAAGATGTGCTATTCTTAGTGAGACAACTGGCTGCAGAGTAGAAAGCAGATATACAAATTGACTTCCAAATACTATCTTCACATATTTTCATGGTTTAATTTTGAACCAATACTCAGTCTTACTCACTGTAGACATGCAGGTTGAATCTTTCATATTCACTGTACGTTCTCATCACATAGGAGATTGGGCTTCATCGTGAGTATTCAAGGAATACCACCGTCCCCACCTATGCATCTTAATAGACTCTAGAACATCTGTGCAAGAGGTCTGCAAAGCAGCAAATCTCCGCCCAGACAATGTATGTGCTTTGTTTTAACAAAGATTTAACTGAGGTATAGTGACATAGGAGCTTCTACCTGCCATAGTGTCCGAGTGTGAATAATGAAAATCCATGAAGTCAGAAGTAAAGGATAAGATACAACTCAAAAATATACAGTTTCCTGTATATTTTCCTGAATATATAAATTCCTGTATATTTTCCTGAATATATTCCTAAATTATTCTCCTAATAATTTAATGTTATGAAGTTTACGATTTCCTTCACATTCATATACGGACACGTGTTGCCAGTGAAAAATACACAATTCTATAAACGCCACTTTCCTACACTAGCTGAAGATTCATGATGAGCCCAGGTGGCTAACCACTTTCTTGTTCCAAATTCCTTCTAAAATTATTAAAATGATACAAAAATTGGAAGAATCCTCCATCAATATCAGAAGTTAATCAAAGGCATTCTTTAACTGAAAATAACACAGAGGAATTCAGCTAGATATTTTCTAGATAGAGTTCAACTGAAAAAAATTTTAATGAGTAAAAGCAGAATGATGAGGCAGAAAGACAAGAGATAATTATTTGGACTCAACAGAAGCAGCTTAATTTTAGGTGCACAGAGCTAGAGACCAGGTTGACCCATGGGAAATGCAGAGAGACTTGGGATCTTTTTCTCTTTTTCTCCAGAACAAAGAACATTAGAAAGTAATTCCATGGGGATGCCTAGGGCACCTCCAAATTAAAAAAAATTAGAGGGCATCAACAGAGCTCCCCCCCACACATATGACTACGCTTCTCTCTGCATTAGCGGGCTTACTACCAGATACGACAGGCGCTGACACCGATGGGATAGTGAGAGAGAAAATGTTAGTACACCACTCAGTTTTGGAAAATGTTGGTAATTGATAATATGTCATCATTCGAGGTTGGGTAAAAAAAATCATAGTATGTAGCTTATAAAAAGATTATGGCTTAGATGAGGTGAGCACTGCACCTCAAAATCAGAGAAGGAAACGATTTTCAAAATAAAATACTACAGAATAAAGAAGTAGATTTTAGAAACTGTCTGCTTTGTCTTGCAGGAAAAAGAGAAAGAAATGAACACCATGAAACAAGAGATGAAAGATGAGAGGATAAGACAATAGACAGAGATATAAAAAGGAGCAAGCTGGGAGCCAGACAGAAGGGCAAAAGGAGCTGAACGAGATAAGAAAAAATGAAAGGGAACGAAAGATACAATAACTAATTTTAAAACTGCTTTGAAAGCAGTAAAGAATCCATACCATAAAAACTGAATCAGGGATGTGAAAGCTGAAATTTTGAGTTGCTTAAAGTGTTTATTATTTGGCAACAGTAAATTGCTTACAGTTTTGCTCAGTCTTAAAAATTACAAATAAAAGGTTAACCAGAGGGGGGGATAAATAAATGAGGATTATAGCAGAAGTTGATACATATATATATTTTTAAATCTAATAAGTAAACTTAAAAATAATCACCTCATTAAAAACAATAGAAAAGCTTGATATGGAGAAGTTCCTAAATAGAATTAAGTAAAAAAGAAAATACATTAAATTCATAAATTTAACTAAAAATGAGCAAGGGGAAATACACAGATATACAGGAAGATAAGAAAGGGATGCCTAAACCAACACTTTTAAAAAGCTTACTGAAATACATAATGTTCTAGGAAATATATGAACAAAACAAAATAAAACAAAAAAACAATAAAAGATTCCCGAGTTCAATGATTTTAGAAGGACAATTATCACAAAACACATTTAATAATCAATATTCCAGATTTCCTAAGGAGAGTTTTCAGATTCATTTGGTATTACAATTTCTTTCAAATTTACAAGAAACAAATAATTGTCTCCTGGAAATAGTTCCAGGGCATAGAAAAAGAAGAAAACCATGTTAATTTGTTTCTAGAAGATAACATAACCCTTTAGCAAAACCTGACATAGAAACTACAGATAGAATTCATTTAATACTTAAAAGAAAAGAATATTGTTAATGAAATACTAGCAAAACAAATCCAGAATGTTATTAATCAAGTAATGAAAACATATCCAGGTAGGGTCTGTTCTAGTAAGATTATGAAGAATCAGTATTAGAAACTCTATTAATGTGTGGTCATAGGTAAGAAGCAACAAAAATTATATAATCATTATAGGTGCAGAAAAGATATTTAATAATATTAAATATTCATTCCTGGGATAAAAGTGGTTTCAGCTAACATAAAAACAGAATATTCTTTAAATAAAAATTATATAAAACCCTTATTAGTGTGACAGTGTCAGTTCTCTTCAAAATTATCTCCATATTCAGTTGAATCCTAGTCAAAAATCCCAGAAAGTGTGTGTGTGTGTGTGTGTGTGTGTGTGTGTAGAAATGGACAAGCTGGGGGCGCCTGGGTGGCTCAGTTGGTTAAGCGACTGCCTTCGGCTCAGGTCATGATCCTGGAGTCCCAGGATCGAGTCCCGCATCGGGCTCCCTGCTCAGCAGGGAGTCTGCTTCTCCCTCTGACCCTCCCCCTCTCATGCTCTCTCTCTATCTCATTCTCTCTCTCAAATAAATAAATAAATAAAAAGTCTTAAAAAAAAAAAGAAATGGACAAGCTGATTCTAAGGTGTATGTGAATATGCCAATATGGGAGAACAAAGTGATTTTATCTTTTGTGATTTTATATTAATGGGATCCAAACCTATATAAATCTATAGTAAAAAAAGATAGTGTGATATTTGCAAAAAGATAGACAAAATAAGAGAATGGACTATGGAGTCTAGAAGGTGGAGGAAGGATGGTTAAAGTAAAAAAGGAGTTAGGATCCAAAACTTCTAGGATATTGTGGGCCCTTGCACGAACTTTGCTTTACTCTAAATGAGATTGGAAGTCAGTGGAGTACTCTTAATATAGTGACAAAATCTTTTTCATGTTTTAAAATGATCACTCTGGCTGTTGTGTTAAGAATAAATGATAGAGAAGACAAGAGATGAAAGCAGGGAGAATAGTTTGAAGGCTAGCATAGTAATCATGTTGAGGTTTGCATCATTGGATTTAGTAAAAAGTGGTCAGATTCTGAATTCCTTTGGAAGGATTTGCTGATGGATTGGGTAATATGAGAGAGAAACCAAGGACCACTCCAAAGTTTGGATCCTAAGCTATAGGACTAGGCAAAACATAAATTACTGAACTGGGGAATATTGTGGGAAAATAGTGAGTAGGAAATCAAGAATTCCTTTTTAGATAAAATAAGTTTGAAATGTCTGTTAGATATATCCAAGTGAAGATGTCAAATAAAAGCTATTAGATATCTGAATATGGAGTTCAGGGGACATGTATAAATTGGAAGTCATTTAGTATAAATTTGTGTTTAACCTCATGGTATAGTTTCTCACCTAGGTAGTAAGGAATGTGTGGAGTTGGCCCTGGGTCACTTCATAACTGGAGGTTCTGACAATAACTACTTCTACCTCAAGGAGAATGAAGACTTAGAAATGGCCATTGGTTTTGACAATGTGGAGAGCACGGTTACTTGGACAAGAGTTGCGTTGATGTAGTGGTGAGGACAAAGGACTGACTTGCATGAGTTTAAGAAAAAAGTAGGTTTGAAAATAGATTTTTATTATTAGATGATATTAATGCATATATTTAATTTTCTGGGTGTTAAAAAAAAGCTTGTGTCTTTGTAACAGAATATCCTTGTTCTCAGGTGACATCTGCTGATGCATTAAGGGGCAAAAAGTCATGATGTCTGCAAGTTATATTTAAAATATTCAGTAAAAAAATAAATCTAGTGGGACAGATAAAGAAAATATGGCAAAAATATATAATAGAAAAAAAGAATTAGGGACAACAGCAAGTTTTTCTTGAAAGGAATTTGATGTAAAGGAGTGGAAAAAAGAAGAGATGGATGGAAAGGGATGGTCAAGAGAAGACCCTTAAATATGAGTGACATGACAACACGTTAGATTCGTGGGAAGAACCCTGGAGAATGTAAAACTTGACGATGCAGTGAGAGAGGTCCGGTGGCTAAAGCAGTATAATCAAGGAGGTCAGATGTGATGGAATTTAGTGCACAGGGAGAGAGGCATTAGCCTAATTTTTATTTTCTTCTTGAACTTCTCCATGCTTTCTAGATTTCCTGTAATAAATACATATATCCCTATCACATTGTGGTGTCTGACATAAATCCTACTTTTTAACACTAGATTATGTAAATTTGTTTTTCTATATCTTATCACCTTCCATAATACATTTAAAAGCAGAAGAGGCATGGAAGTAATTTTAAGTGGAAACAAAAGTAAAAAAGATCTAACAAAATACAAAAAAAATGTCAAATAATATATTGTGACATTATGCAAGGTGAAAGCATGTTGAGAATGCACTAGATAAAATGGTTTTGTGGATAAAGGATAGACTCAGGGAGAGCAGAGGTCTGCAAACTCCTAGCCCATGAGTCACATCCAGCCTGTTTTTGTAAAGTTTTATGGAGACGCTGCTGCCCTCATTCACTTACATATTGGTTATGGCCACTTGCACACTAAGATGGCAGAGTTGAGGATGTATGCCCCAGAAAGCCTAAAATATTTGCTGTGAACTCTGTGAGCAATAGAACCTTGCTATTCCAAATGCAGTCTCCAAGACTGACAGCATTAGCACCACATGGTTATGTATGAGAAGTACAGGATCTCCTGCTCCACCCCAGACTTACTGAGTCAGAATCTTTCATATTAACACACTACCCATGTGATTCAAATGCACATTAAAGTTCTAGAAGCTCTTTTGTAGAGGACATCCTGAGATAGAAAATATATTTTCTTCTTGCGCTCAGGTAAAAAGACTTGGGTTCTTTGTCAGCCTTATCAATGTCCTCTTGGTTTATCAGCTCATAATATCAGATACAGTGTTTAAAACTTCTTATTATTCAGTCTGTAACATATTTTGGATCATTAGCGCCTGAAAGCCTCAACAAAAAGAAGTGATAATTTTCTTAGGGTTGTTGGTTACAGGAAGATTTCCTGACACTTGCAGCCCAGATTGAGCCAGTGAATGTTGTTCAACCTTAATTGCTCCAGCTCTTAGGCTTTGCAAATTCACCAGGTTGAGTTCCAGAATCAAAATTTCAACTGGTCTCATCACATGTAGATTCCCTATTCTGGACACTGTCCCCTCAAACACACACAAACACAAAGTATGCAGCATTCCAGCCAGCCAGCTATAGTTGAAAAGGCAAAACCAGAATCTGAACAGGTCCATCCAAATCAGTTTTTAATTATCCAATGGGAAGTCAAGACTACCACCTTTGTTTGATTTCAGAATGTGATATACACAGCAAATTTACCTTCCTCATTATATTCTGTGAAGGTCCTATTTTAATTACATCACTGTGTAGAGTACATGCTAATTGGAAGGTTCAGAGAAATGCAGAGCAACAGATTATTTTAATACACAAGTAATTAAATTTAAAACAAATATTTATTGAGCTCATCACAGGACAAGGTAGTGAGCACACGTTAAAGAATCCTCAAAGGAATAACTAAAAGTTAACAGGTTTATCTTATAGGTGTGAAAATCATATACATTGGAATTATTTTCAAACCCTGTTTAAGAATACAAGAAAATTTCAACTTTAGTATATTTCAATACCTTGGAGTTGTGATTTTTTCTTAAACAACTGGAGTAAGTTATGTATTTTTAAGTCAAAATAATAATTTAGAGTAGTGACTTTTTTATATCTTGCAAAAGAAATTTGAATAAAATTTTTTTATGTATTTTTTACCTTGGGTAGGGAAGAGTGACATGGCTGTATCATGGTGGTGGGTATGAAGAAACATAGCACTAAACCACAAGGAAAATTTCAGTACCCAAAATAAAAATGTTCTATTTAGAATCAATTTTGTCATGTGTTTAATTTTAATTATAGGTAATTTAACAATAGCTTTTATCTTTATTTCTAAGGTTTAATGATAACTTGAAAAAATACAGTTAAGTTCTATTAAACAAGTTAAATTGAAAAATCATATGTTTCACATTGTCTAGAGTTCTCTGGGGTTTCTTGTATTTTAATTAGCCATTCTCACATTACATTTCACTTTATTTTCTTTTCAATTGATTCCTATGAGTCCTTTGTATTTTTGAATATAATTTAAATATCAAAAAACAGTGAATAAAGCTAAAGAGTGAAATGGTGGCATATTTAAACTTAATCTAGGTCCAGGTAGGAAAATTACAAAAGTGAAATGTCAACTTGGCAACTCTTGTTTTTCTGAGGTACGTAGAGTTGTAGGACTCTTTAAATGTTAAACCCAGAAGAACGGGAGAACTACAGTCCAGCCGATGCTACCAAATGCACACATCAGTTTTGACAAGGGTTTATATGGCAGCCATTAACTCCTAAGCATTTTGGAAAAGGAGAATTTTAATTTTTACTTATAATTCATTCATTTATAAATTTCATAATATTTGATGTCCTAGGCACCATCCTTGGACCCAGGAAAAATGTTTAACCTTCTTAGAACTTGTTTTCTAGTGAGTACCAGTGGTGGGTATTTATACCACCAACTAAATACATCAGTTATACTGATGCTAATAATGAACCGTACTTTGAAGATAGTGAAGTAGAAGTCAAATTTGAGCAGTGGCATGAATTATGTGAATGAGTGATCCAGTAGATTGCCTAAGAAAAGACATTTCCTGGTATAGAGAAGACGAGCTGAAATGGCGCTAGAGTGGGCATGAGCTTGGTATGTTTGAGGAATGATGAAAAGCATTGACTGAGATACTTGAAGGGGCAATAGGAGAAAAAAAGGTCAGAGCAACAGGCAGGACTCAGAGCATATCAAACCCTACATAAGACTTCTGGGTTGAATATCATGTGTGATCGAGATCCATTGGAGGGCTGTGAGTAGGACATAAAATAATTTGATTTTATATTTTTAAAATCTACTCTGGCTGCTTTGTACAGAATAGGGAGTGGGGTGTGAAAGTATAAGCTGGGACAAAATTACAAGAGGGGGTGCATTGTTCAGGCGGGAAAGAACGGGCTGGAAGGTGGTTGGACTCTATGCTGGGAAGATGCTGATGATGGGACGGAGGCTGTGGGTTGGAGCAGGATTAGGGAGAAGATCTGGGTGTTTGGCCTGACAGCTAGGGAGAGGAGCGTGCCATTTAGTGAGGTTTGGGAACATTAGGAGGTCTAAGTTTGAGGAAGAAAATCAAAATTTCTATTTTAAACATGTTCTTTTGAGATCTCAATACTCAATACTCAAGTGAAGTCTACAATTCTAGGACTCTGGGATAAAAGCTGAGGTGAATGAAGTCATCAAGAGTATAAACTGAGGAGAGAAACAATGTGAGGTCTGAGCCACAAGGAAGGGGAGAGACTCAGCAAAGTGACAGCAAATATGTGACAAAGGAAGTAAACTATAGAGGTGACTTAAAAACATACTGAGCAAAAGCAAAGTTAAAAAAAAAAAAACTTTCTCAAGAAGAAGAAAGAGATCAAACTGTCAAATGCTGCTGAGGTTGAACAATGTGAGCCCAGCAAGATGAATATTAGATTTGGGAAGTGGATGTCATGAGTGACCTTGAAAAGAGAAGTTTCTGCAGAGCAAAGGGGCAAATTCCTGATGGAAACATGTAAAAGAGAGAATGAGGAATTTCCATTTCTAGTCATATGGTTGACTAGATTTTGCAGAAAAACACTTCTTAGAGCAGAGCACCTGAAACAGCTGCCTAAAATATAAGAAACATCTCTTTTTAAACATGGCTGAGCTATCAGTAAAGTAAGACAAGCAACAAAAAACAAGAAACAAGAAAGAATTGTGATTACAAAGTACACCCTGAGAGCACAGCTGGTCCTGGAAGCCTAAGAGCATGGGTTTAATGACCTACAAGCATTAGGAGGTGAAAGAGAAATCTTGGGGCCTATGCAAGTTGAAAGTCAGGTTAGAGATCTATAAAGTCAAGATGCTCTCAATGGGTAGATCAGCAAAACACTCACTCCAAAGAGAAAGACTTGTTTATTTTGGACTTGGTCATAGACTTACATCTTTAGGGGAAAGAGCGTGTTTTCAGTTATACGCAGAATAGTTGTATTATGTTAGGTGGAGTATGACTTTGCTACTGTCTTTATCTGGAGATTAAACACAGATAAAGGAGATGCATACAGGTACCAAACATGGCAGGGGGTGAATTTGTGATTGTTAATTTTACATCTCAAATTGACTAGGCTAAGGTACACAGATAATTGGTCATATGTTATTCTGGATGTTTCTGTGAAGGTGTTTCCTGGATGAAATTAATGTTTAAATCAGTGGACTTTGAGTAAAGCAGATTGCCCACTATAATGTGGATGGGTCTCATCAATCTATTGAAGGTTTTAATAGAAAAAAAACAGACTCCCCTGAGGCAAAGGAATTCTGCCTCTAGACTGCCTTTGCATTCAGGCTGCAATAGAACTCTTCCCAGGGGCTTTTCCAGACTGCTGGCCTTCCCTACAGATTTTGGACTTGCCAGCCCCACAACCATGTAAACCAAGTCCTTAAAATCTCTATCTGTTGATGGAGATGATAGAGATAGATACATAGATACATAAATATATACATAGATACATAGAAAGGTAGATATAGATAACAGGGAGAGAGAGAGATTGAGAATGAGTAATCCAGTAGATTACCTAAGGAAAGAAGTTTCTTAGTATAGAGGAGTTGGAATGGCCCCTAGATTAGGGATGGACTTGGAATTTTTCAGGAATAGTGAAAATCTTTATAATCTCATGAGCCTGTGAAGTTTGAGGAATTATGAAAGCTTTTTACATGTGTTTATGTATATACATATACATCTCATTGATTCTGTTTCTCTGGAGAACACTGACTAATATAATACTAACATTTATATTAAAGAAGCCAAAAATTCCAAGATAAAAAGATATCCACAATGTAACAAAACTACAAATCTCCTGAGACATAAATAAATAAATAAATTAATTAATTAATTAATTTCAGAGTGGTTAGAAAAAAATTTCTACAAATGCATAATAATTAGAGTGATAGCTGACTTCTCAAAGGCAATAGGAAACAAAATGAAAACAAATAAGATTTCCAAATAAATAGTAAATTTAAATCAATAAATAAAATGTCTTGAAAGTCCCGAAAACACCAGTGAACACAGTACTGTCTATTCCAAAACTGTAATTTGAGGAAAGAACATAAAGCCATTAGAAGAGGGAAAAAAAAAAAAAAAAGATCCTGAATAAGCTTACTACCAAAAGACCTTCAGTGATGGAAAATCTAAGGGATATACTTCAGGGGAAAAAATGGAAATAAGAGGATAACCAGGGAAGGAAATCTATAAAATATTAGAAGAAATGGTGAGAAAAGTAAATTGTAAACTTGCTGATAACCCCAAATATAGCAGATTAAACAGTAAGAATGATACCTAATTTGTGAACTTAAAAAAAAAAAATTAAGACAGAACAAAGAATTTTGACAACCACAGCAAATGAGTCAGAAGGAAGTTGGTAATAATAGCAAAACCATTTTTCAAGACTACATTAAAGATGTTGATGAGACTACATTAATTTAAACATGCATACAAAAATTGCTAAGAAGACTAGAACATGTACATTTGTGTACATTTCCAACCAGCAGGGAAATTTTACTGAATAAGAAAGGAGAGAGTAGGTGAAACAGCACAAAGTAAGCTGATGAAAATGAATCTAAGCATCGCAATAAGTACAATCAATCTAAGGAGCAAAATTCAATGGTAAGATTTAAAAATTAACAAAAGCCAGCAATGTACTGTGTGCAAGAAACATATTTTCAAAATAAGGATTCATAAAGACTAAAAATTAAAAGGTAAAAATTAAAAAAGTCTGGGCACAATTAGGGGACTGAAAGACAAAGTGATTGGGATAAGGGAAGTTTAATACAATGAAAAATTATGATAAAGCAGTAATTATAAAAATGTAATGAGAACTCTAAAGAGCTGCAAGGCCAGAAGAGAGCACACAAGAAAGGGTTGATTTGGAAGGGGAAAGAGCACCTCAAGGCTGGCTTTCAGAGCTCTTTGAAGAAGGTGTGTGTGCGGCCCATGGAAGGTGCAGGAGTTTGCTGGATTTCTATTTCATTTATCCCTAAGCACTAATGGAACACAGAGAGTCACACAGGTTCAGGGGTGCAATTGTGACTATGTAGCTAGGTAGAGAGTTTTGCCCACCTTGAGCCTACACCATAATGTTTGGCCCCCCATAACGGTAACAATGTAACACTCCAGAATCAATTCTCCCATATTGAAGACCAAACCAAACCAAACCAAACCAAAAACAAATCCCTTATTCTCTCATTTACTTTAAACATCACAATTTCTTTATTTTCACTGAATCCCTTTTCCCTCTTGAAACACCTCTGCTTCTCTTCCGTGAATCATTTCTAACTTGTTTGTATGGCTTTAGTGCACTAAACAGAATAAAACACACAATTAAAAGAAGACTAGTTTTATCTTGGCCATTCTTATAAGATTTGTCTTTTAATGGATTTGAAGTATATTAACCTTTGTGTCCAAGCAGTTCCTTCCAAACCTACATTTGTTCTGGGGTTTGTGCTTTTTTTTTTTTTCCTTTTATTCCATCCTGCTATATACACATAATCTTAATTGAAGAATTCTTGATTTTTCCACTAATTGAAATACTAAGCAGAACAACTCTTTTTTTTTTTTAAGTTTTTTTTTTAAGATTTTATTTATTTTATTTATTTGACAGAGAGAGACACAGTGAGAGAGGGAACACAAGAAGGGGGAGTGGGAGAGGGAGAAGCAGGCTTCCCGCTAAGCAGGGAGCCCGATGCGGGGCTCGATCCCAGGACCCTGGGATCATGACCCGAGCCGAAGGCAGACGCTTAACAACTGAGCCACCCAGGCGCCCCTAAGCAGAACAACTCTTAAGATATTTGATGTGGTCAAGAACTAATGATGTAATGTATGGTGGTTAACATAACAATAAACAAGATATTTGATGTGGGAGGGCACTCTTAAACTAGCATCCATGCTAGCTCAATGTGATTCTAAGCTGCTACCTTTGAGTTTAGCTCTCAAGCAATGTATATGAAATATCTAAGAACAAAATGGAAAATACTCCCAAGTTGGACTGGGTAATCGGACAGTCACGGGGTGAGGGGTGGGGGAGGGGAAAGGTAAGAATTGAAAGCCTTCCGAATATCAGTCTCTTTCACTTCTTTTATGCCCCCTTCGCCTGTGTAGCATGTCTGTGAGATTGTTCTTTACAAAAATATGTATTGTATCTCAGACTTTTCTAGGTGATCACTAGATTGTGTGCTAATTATTCTGCTGTCTTGAGTTATTCACAGAGAAACTGCCCTATCTGTGATTTACAGAATCAACTTTCCTTCTTTTTAAAAAAAAAAAAAAATGGAAACACCAATCTTCCTCAGTTCTTCCATAAATTATCAGAAGAATGAACTTTTATTATCTCCCACCTTCTAAGTAATGTTTATTTTAAAGCTAAAGCAGTTGAGATCTCTGACTTTCTCCGTTTTTGTTTGGTTCCTTTTTGAAAACCATTTAAGTGAGAAAGTTATTTTTTTTTCCCTGAAACAAGTAAGATACTAAAAGTAGCACCCAGGTGTTTACTCCCTGCCAAATGCCAAGACTTTTACTACACAACTCACGTGCATTAAACTTAATCCCTTTGACATTGCATATAGGTATGATCATACTCATTTTATAGTGAAGAAACTGAAGTCCATAACAATAAAGAAACATGTGAGAGAGAGAGCTACAGAGTCTCATCTTTCTCTCTCTTCCAGGTTTCATGTTCAAATTACTCTGCTACTAATTCTTCCTGACACCTTTTTTTTTTTATCACCTTCACTTAAAATACCAGAGGAATGCTTACATTTTCTGGTCATAGCTTCTCCATTAATGGCGCATGCATAGCAACTTTAATACTTTCAGTCTTAAACTCAAAACACTTAAAATATTCCTTAGAATCTATTTACTCATTTTTTTATAATATGCCATGAAGAGGAATATTGTGTCTACCTTCAAGGAACATTCATCAGCGTTTTGTAAAAATACCCTGAGGGAATGTAATTCACGTGACTGAGCGACCTGCATTTTCTTTGAGGCTCAGTTTCCTCCTCTGGCCTTGAGAGGAGGTGGCCCCCCATAGTCTGAAATCCATTTTAGCTCCAGGGTTCTGTGTTGTTTTGCATTTCCTTCGTTTAGACCAGGGAGTTGTTTTCATTATAATCATAAAAGGTGATCTCGTTGGGCTTGATCTAGTGCAGCCAAAGCACAGCCTATGGAGGGGTATGTAGATCCAGCCAGGTGCACGAGGCTACCAATAACTGGCAGCAGCCCAGGACCTTTATGTGGATCTTTGCCTTTCACACAGCATGTGGGCAAGTGGAGAAGGTGTATTTTTTATTTGATCAATCCAGAGCACAGCTCCGTTTGGTGCTCTCATTGCTCTACTTAAAATTCTCTTATGTTCTTGTCGAAAAAGTGACCTGTTCTATTCTATATATGAAAGCTTCACATTAAAAGAATATGAGGTAGCAAATATCTTTACTGAAGTGCTGTTGGCAGCTGAAATCACCGACGACTTCCTGGCTGTGATTCATAATCTATATCGGTGCCTCTGAGACAGCAAGCTATTGATTTTTCCCTGTCTATAGTCCAAGACCATATACAGAGCTTGTTAGACATCTGTGGGAATATAAACTGAGTTTTGATACAAGTTAGGAAGGTTCTCTTAGCGGGGCATGCAGTTTTTGTCTTAGAGAAAATCTTTACACAACTGTAATCTTGGTGAGCTTTGTAAAAACAAACTATTCGATATAAGTTAGGTTGCAGGCTTGGAGTAGAGAACACTGTGAGGTTTTCTGTTGTTGTTCTTTCTGTTTTGTTTTGTTTTGGTCTAGAGTTTAAATAAAATAATTTTCTCTGGTAATTACTACACTACCTATTAAATATTGATTGGGCTTTTGCTCCTTATTGTATCTGAGGATATTTTTTATTTGATGAAATTAATTAGAGTAGATTTCAAGTACTTTAGGGAGATAAATGTAGGGCATAGATCTAAATAAAACTGTTAAAAACAGTCATATGGAATCAGCTATCAAGCCATTTCTGAAGAAATGAATAGGATTTATCTATGTCAAAAGTCTTCTTAGCTGTGAAAAATCTGTAACTATTTCTAAATCATTGTATATTTATCTGACCAAGAAATAAATACAAATGGCTTTTTTTTCCAAGTAGTCGTCTCAGGGAGAAAAAAAGAAAAGTATAGGTTTTTCCCTGAGGTGGTTTCTTAAGTAAAAGAGTAAATAATGCTTATCTAATCCTTCCACTTTAGAAGAAGAAGCAGCGATATTACAAAGTCAAATGTATACACATTTCAGTATAGAAACTGAAGAAAAAAATGCTATTTGATATATACTTATTAAAATGTCGGACACGATTACAAACTAAAACATATCATTTCTGGATAAATTTCACCTAAAATGTGCTGTTTGCACTTTTTATGTAGTACTCATTCCAATTTTATTTGTTGTCATTGATTTTATTTTAATAAAAATAGCATCTGATATTTACAGATAATACATTATGTATGTGCCAAGAACTCTATTAAGTGTTTTTCTGAGTTACTCATTGGATCCTCACAATAATTCTGAAATGGGAATAATAATACTATTATATGAATATAATATGCTATTAATATAATAATATATTAAACATAACAATGTATAATATATTAACGTAATAATAATGCTATATTATTATTATCCCCATTTCAGATGTAGACAATGAGGCACAGAGATGCTAAATAGCTTATCCAAGGTCACACAACCAGTAAAGATTGGAATCAAGATTCAGACCTAGGCAGTAAAAATCAAGAGCTTAAATTCTTAAACCCTGCTTGTCTACCTTCTCTTATTTTGAGCTACTTGAGGATAAGGATTTGTATTAACTCCCCTTTGTATAACCTGCGGTATCTAACATATACTTATATATACATAATCAATAAATACATATTAATATAAATTGAATCTCAGAGAAAATATGTAAATTAACTTAAAGAATCATTTGTTTTTGGTCCTTGTTCAGATTACTACCTTAGTGACCTGAGACAGAGCACTTTAGAGTAGTGTTTCTCACTTTCTTTAACCAGTTCCCTGTTCCAATCAAGCCTTCCATCTCAACTAGTCTAGCTTCTGCAAATTCCCTAAATAATAATATATTTTTTGAAGGTTGCATAATGGGAATAATGGAAATTGTGTTCCAAATATATATTTAAAATATTATGTCATCCTTCTTGCTGAGAATCACTTATTTAGCTTCTTGACATATACTTCTCATATGTACACTTGTCTACCTTTACAAATGTATTTATGTATTTTTTTACAAGTATATTATCTGCTGAAGAATGATAATATGCAAAACATCTTAATGCATAATATTTATTTTATGTTAAAAAATGTAAGTGCAGTAAAATTAAAAAAAAAAAACCCTAGTAGACAGTTGAAATTCATCAAAAAAGCTGAGCAGAACAAACAGACCTTATCTAATGCAAAAAAAAAAAAAAAAAAACAGTAAACCAGGGGGATAACAACAACAGCAAGAATTGCACTGCTGCAGAAAGAAAATGAATGCTTCCAATTAAAAGCCAATTTCTGAAAATTATTCACCACAGGAACCAGAAAAAATAATTTTAGAAAACTATTTTAAACTGTCCATGGGACTGGAAGAAAACTCAGTGAAATAGATGTGTGAAGCTATAATAAGAGAATGGAGGGAGATGAAAAGACCAATTGATGACATGAAAAGGAAGAAGGGAGAGATTAAAAAATACATATTTGAGTAAAATTAAAAATGCAGAGCAGAATTAAAGTCTTAATTTGAAAAAGTCTTAATTTGAGGCAACAAAGAGTAAAATAGACGTATAAAAATAAATTATAATAATAAAGTATTCTATATAACCAGACTGAAATAAATTTGAAAAATATAACTAAAATAAATATCTCAAAACATATACGATTCCAAGAGTGAAAAAAGAATAAAAGGAAATATGAATAAACTAAATCACCAAAAAGATTACAATAGAGAAATAAAGATACCAGGCTAACATGGTTTTGTAAGTGAGTGTTACAAACTGCCAAGAGATAAATAATCCCTATCTTATGAGTTGCAACAGAAAACAATTATAAGAATTAGCTAACCTAATTCTCCAGGGTTGGGAAAAAAGGCATGGTGAGGCAGTACTATCCCAGAAAGAGAAGAATAGTTCAGCATCAGAAAGCTGTAATTCATCATTACAATGAATTAAGAACAAAATTCCCATATGTGTAAAATATTTACTATATTTACTATAAATACTATATGTACTAGTAAAATACTAAGTGTTCTGTAACCTTAAAATATATTTATAAAGTTTAAAAATTATAAAGTTTTGTAAAGGTAAAAAACGTATTTATGATTTTAAAAGATCACAGCACATGAAGAGTGCAAGGAATGCAAGACAATTTCTTCAAGGTCCATCCCACCAAAACTGGCAGCAAACATTATACTTAATGAGCAAACTTTGGTCACTTTCCCTTTAAGATGAGAATGAAGACAATGATAACATTCTTTTTTTTTTTTTTTTTTTTAAGATTTTATTGATTTGTCAGAGACAGAGCACACGCAGTGGGGAGTGGCAGATGGAGAGAGAGAGAGAAGCAGGCTTCCCGCTGAACAAGGAGCCCAATGCAGGACTCGATCCCAGGACCCTGGGATCATGACCTGAGCCGAAGGCAGATGCTTAGCCTACTGAGCCACCCAGACGTCCCGACAATGATAACATTCTGACTACTCTTTTATTATAGTACAGGAGGTCCTGTCCCCTGTAATAGTGACAGAGATAGAGAGGTTAAAAAGTGGAATTAAAAATGAGACCCAGTTTTTTAGCGTTCCTGACAAGACTTTGAAAAAGCATATGCCGCTGATTCCTTCTCTGAACTCTGGAGAAATGATTAAGGGAAATATGGAGCCAAGGAACAGTAGAAAACTAGAAATCTCTGAGGCTCTGAACTAGCACATGTGGAATCAGGACTGAGTGGTTAGAGTTGCTGAATACAGCCATGAATTTTGCACGATGCGCAACTCCAGAGAACACTAGTCACATAAGCTATGGTGTGCAAGATGCCTCCTAACTTTATGTAACGCAGACACCTTGAGAGGGGGGCTGCAACTGGGAGCAGAGGCTGAATGACAATGTTCCCAGAGTATAAACTGGAGAGAAGCAGTTTGATTTTCTTCTCTTTTCCTTCTCCCACCATTGCCTATGTCAATAATTTTCTGCTCCATTCCTGCAGCAATATACAGTAATGGCCCATACTTCTTGCGCAGCTGTCTAGATCAGGGCAGTACAAAAATGTACCAGAGTGAGAAGCTGGGCAAAATATCCATATTTCTTAGGCATTCCCTCTTTCATCCTTTCACCTCCAGGCAGTCAAGGCTGGTGGAAAGAGACTGCTCTTCAATGGCTGCTTCCCTTTGGGGATCTGAAGGGGAAGTGGTGGGTGAAAAGACTGATTAACTGGCATTCTGTTGTGCTTGGGCATCTCTACCCTAGAGATCAATTCCTTCTGTCTGTGTACAACAGAGACTAGGGTGTGCTTCTAACTTCCCCCAAACATTTTCTAGGACAAAGATAATTCTACCCTGCCAAAAACCTATTTCCACAAGCCAAAATAAGAACACACAACAAACCAAGCAAAATATACAATCTGAAGCAGAAGTATAGGAAAGATGGACCAAGAATATAAAATAAGTTCAAGGATTTACTAACATAGAAATCACAAAATATATATTAACAAAAAACAAATGAAAACCATTAGCTGTGAAAATTAAATATGAAATATTAAACAATTGATACAGTCTCTTATAAAGAGATATAAGTTGTTCTTATTTGCAGATGATATGAATGTCTACTTAAAAAATCCGGGAGAATCAATGAACTAATAAAAGAAATATGAGATTTCAATAAGGTTGTCAGATTCAAGATCAACTACAAAATTAACCATCTAGAAATTATAACAGATAATAGGATTCTCTAAAAACTAACCTAACCACGAATGTGCATGTCTTTTATGATGAATATTTTAAGACTATTAAGGAACATTAAAGAAGAACTAAGTAATGAAAAGAGACATGATGTTCATGGATGGCAAAACATAACATAATATAGATGTCAATTCACCCTAATTAAACTATAAATTCAAGTAAATTATAATAAAAACCTCAGCAGGATTCTTGACATTACTTAATAAACTAACTCCAAAATTTATATGGAAGAACAAAGTTTCATTAATAAATGAGGCAATTAAAAAAATTAAAGAGCGATAACATCCCTATTGGATATCAAGACATATAAAAAATTAAAGTAGTAAAAAATAAGTGAGCTATTTGTGTTGGAAATGACAAATATATCATTGAAAGAAGAATGGATAAAGAGGTATAAACTTCCAGTTATAAAATAAGTAAGTCACAGGGGTGAAAAATATATCATAGGGAATATAGTCAATAATATTGTAATAATTTTGTATGATGACAGATGGTAATCACATTTATTGTGGTGAGCATTTTGTAATATAATTGTTGATTCACTGTTTTGTACACCTGAAGCTAATATAATATTGTATGTCAACTATATTTCAGTTAAAAAATAATTCAAAAAAGGAGAATGGGAAACAGAAGAATAAGTAGGTATTACATGACAAATTAAGAGGAAACATATGAATGATTTAGTAGATGGTATTGAGAAAATAATAGAAAAATAAAGATGATCTTTACACAATGTAAAAAAATGATTTCAAGTAAATTAAAGACTTCTATAGAAAAGATAAATGGAGGAAAATATCTTTTTGACCATGGTATAGGAAAATATTTTTTAATCAGAACTCAAAAATCACAAACCAATGGCGTAAGTTTATTGCCCCTTCTCAAAACACAGGAATTCAGTTGAAAACTTGGATAACAGATAAATTTAAAAAATAGGGGAAGAGACAAGAAATGATTTTTTGCAATATCTGAATATCTGGAATTAATATAGAAATATCCAAGGAGCTCTTTCATATCAACAAGACAATAAAAAAAAAATTGACAAACAAAACAAAACAAAACTACCGTCAAAGTATATAAACAGGTAGAATCCCAATAGATAATTTTCTTATAAAGAAGTGAACAACTTTACTAGTAACCAGAGAAAGGATGGGTAGGGGAAAAGGGAAACCAGTGAGATCACACTTCTTATCCATCAGGTTTGAAGAAATAAATGTAAATCTTTGAAGAACTATTGAAAATCTGGTGTGCAAGGTGGTGGCAGTATGAATTGGTGCAATTTGGAAAGGAATCTGCAATACTTAATTAAAATAAGTACATTTACATCTTGAATCTAGCTAAATTGACCGTAGTATATGTCCCATAGAAATGGTGGTGTGTATGGTAACAGTGGATTTGATAACAAGGACTTGAAGATCATTTGGATGACTAAAAAAGTAAAATATAGAATATAATATGCCTGGCATGGGCATATAATGGAATAATTTTCAGCAATCAGAGTTAATAAACTCTTCTCACATATAGTGATATGATGTCTCTCAGAAACATGGTGTTGAATGGGGAAATGGAATAAAAATTATATCAAAATCCCACTTCAATATATTTAAGCACTCAACCAAACAATGCTATATTTTATAAGAATACACATACTAATCTAAAGAAATGCTGAGTAGATGTTTATGGACTGTAGTGGATGGATGAGAATGTATATAGGAAAAAAAATTAATAAATTAAAAACAAGGGCTTTGAATTAACAAAACATCAGTGTGTCATGAATGAGGAATATGAGTAATTTAAATCTACACATCTGAGTTCTAAAAAAAAATAAAATCAATGAAATGAGAGACAAACTTGAGACTTCTTCAAATTAAAAAGAAAATGAAAGTGATATAGAATATAACTGACATTGAAGATAAAAATAGGTATGCTCGGGGCGCCTGGGTAGCTCAGTTGGTTAAGCGGCTCCCTAAGGCTCAGGTCATGATCCCAGGGGCTTGGGATTGAGCCCCGCATCGGGCTCCCTGCTCAGCGGGAAGCCTGCTTCTTCCTCTCCCACTCTCCCTACTTGTGTTCCCTCTCTCGCTGTCTCTCTGTCAAATAAATAAATAAAATCTTTAAAAAAAAAAAAATAGGTATGCTCATGAAAAAAACTTTAAAATTTTATTAGAAAAATAATAAAGATATAATTGCAATGAAAATTCCTAATTGAAAAATAAAATGCTAAATATGTAAACTAAAATGATTATAATATTCCAGGGAACATCAGGGGGAAAAAGAAAAAGGACAGTTATCCATTGCTGTGTTACAAATAAATGCAAAAATTAGTAGCCAAAGACAACAAACATTTGTTATCTCACAGTTTCTGTGAGTCAGAAATCTGGCATAGCTTTACTGGGGACCTCTGGCTCAAGCTGCTTGTCAGGCGGGACTGCAATTATCTCAAGATATGAATGGGCTGGAGAACCCACTTCCACGCTCACTCCTGTGGTTGTTGGTAAAATGGACCTCTCCACAAGGGTGCCTCATAAGGCAGCTGGCTTCTTCCAAGATGAGACATACCCCCATGAGTGTGTGTGTGTGTGTGAGTGTGTTGAGCATTTCCTTAATTTCTGGCACTACAAGGCTCATTCTGTATAACTCCTGCCACAGTTCTAAAATGAGCCATTTCTTCAAGGAACCTTGGTTTGTTTTAATGGACAATGATATTAAAAACCTAGATCTGGGCACCAGG
This sequence comes from Phoca vitulina, assembly GCF_004348235.1. NCBI lineage: Eukaryota > Metazoa > Chordata > Mammalia > Carnivora > Phocidae > Phoca > Phoca vitulina. The sequence goes on from NW_022589728.1 coordinate 25,956,631, forward strand.
TGTGCTTGTTACTGGGGAGTCATTTCTTTTATGCTCTCAGCTGACAGAGCAAAGAAGTGTATGTGACTCTACTAGCCCATCTATATATAACCATCTATATCTATATCTATATTTTTTAAAATTTTTTTTATTATGTTATGTTAATCACCATACATTACATCATTAGTTTTTGATGTAGTGTTCCATGATTCATTGTTTGAGTATAACACCCAGTGCTCCATTCAGTACGTGCCCTCTTTAATACCCATCACAAGGCTAACCCATCCCCCCACCCCCCCTCTAGAACCCTCAGTTTGTTTCTCAAGAGTCCATAGTCTCTCATGATTTCTTATGATATCTCCAACTCAACCCATTACCACAGAGATCATTCTAGCCTCCTCCCTTTGCTTACCTGCAAATTCCCACCCCAAAAATGAGAAACCTGTGTCTCACTACCTGCTATCTATTTACTTAATTCTTCCACTCCAGTATTCATGTATAGTGGATTCATGTATATTACTCTCATGGGAAACAACTTTATCAGAGAACAGTGCTTTTATGTAGTTTCTGGAACAATCAGAGCAACAAAACAAGCAAAATTATGTTATACTATAACCCAAAGTGTAAGATAAATACCTGTGAATCCATGTTGATATAAATAAATGATGGAATAAATTAATAAATTAAGCAGAGACACTAATCTCCTGTGCAGAGGAATTCCAAATAAATTCGGTAGATACTCTACCCTAAAGTTGGGAAAGGATAACTTCCCACTTTTCAAGTGTGGGCTGCACATAGTGATTTCCTTCCAAAATGTACAATATAGGAAGTGGGGGAGAGTAACTTTATAGTAGAGAAACCTGACGGACACTACTTCAGCAGGTGTTCAAGGTCAACATCAACATACATGAATCATGTTGATAGTATGTACCCACAATAGAATGTGATGAAAATAGCACTTTACCTCTGTGATGTTCTTCTTAAAAAGCCCATAACTCTAGTCTAATCATAGACAAAACATCAAATTCCAATATGGAAGCATCTTACAATGTATCCAAACAGTACTCCAAAACTGTAAAGGCCATCAAAAAGAAGGAAATTCTGAGAAATGTCACATTCAAGAGGAGCCTAGGGAGACATGACGACTAAACGTAACATAGTATGCTGGATAGGATCATGAGGGAAAAAAGAGGACATTAGATTAAAACTAAGGAAATTAAATCAAGCTTGGACTGTAGTTAATAATAATGTATCAATTTTGACTCATTAATTCTAACAAATGTACCATATTAAATAAGATGTTAATAATAGGGAGAGTTTCATTGCCGGTATAGGAACCGTATACTATCTGTTTAATTTCTCTGCAATCTAAAACTATTATAAAGTCAACCAGTATAAAAACATAAAAAATAAGCAATTTAGTAGATATTGTATACCTGGTACAGTTTCACACACAGCAGGTGCTCAGTAAAGTTGATACCAGTGGTTTTAATTTCAGACTGGATAACAGAATAGCCTGAAATGAGGAAGAAAGAAGCTTCCTAAGTTGTCACATTGTTAATCAACTCAAGTATTGAATTGCAGATTATATTATTTATGAAGTAGAGAGTTGTGCTATGTTTGATTAGTTGCTCAGTAAATGTAAATATTAATGTAATTTTATCCAAATTATTGACATTAAGTTAATCTCAAAGAAATGTTTTGTTGTTGTTATTAATTCCTACTTTGAGCCATCTTCCAAGCCAACTTTCCTTGTAAAATAAAGTATTCTTCATAGAGATATCCTTAAACGAACTGTACATTCACCTGGAGATAATATCACTTTTAGTGGGTAGAGAAGTATCTATGTGGGGTGGATGGGAGTCTGTGAAAGAAGGAGTCTGAAGGATAGGGTAGATTTCAAACAGAAGAACAAAATAGGAAAAATTACTTCTAGCTAGTAAATGAATGTAAAACCATTTTTTGCTACGGGCAGAGTTCCAGACATGCCCATGATTGTGAATTTGTTTCCATCCTCAAATCTGATAGAAGCCACTTGATTAAAACCCCAATAATTTCCTCTTTCTTAGAGAAAACATTAAGTGGGATCACATGAAAAGTTTGCATCCAATTGTATGCATTATTCTGCTCACTGGGGGACTTATTCTCGATTCTTCATAGCCTTTTCAAAGGAGTTGCTATCTCATAACCAATCTATGAATACTGGTGGGAGATTTAAGTTTTTATTTATTATTTAAGAAGTTCTAGAATATCACTTATTGTGAAAACAATTATGTTACATCAATGATATAATTAATTTGTACAAGTAGAGAAGTTCAATTATGAGAAAGCTCCATATGAAAAATATGACTGAATGTCAGGGGAACAGGAAGAAAGGCTACAATTTTAAAATACTCCTCTGTTGAAAGCTAATTCCCTGTTTAAATTATTTAAGAATCTGAAAAATATTTAAAGTTAAAGTAGCAGTTCTTAGAAAATGTGTTGGCTTACCTAAAGGTGTAAAATAAAGTGAAATTAATTCTCTCCCTATATTTAAAATAATTAATATTAGTTGTCTCTTTAATTTAGAACTATACTTATGTGAATAACCAGGCATTTTTCATGAAGTTAACAGAGAATCAGTATCTGATGGACTCTGAATATCTTTTATCTTCAAGTGGAATTTACTTGGATCTCTAGCCATTTTATAGTATGAATAACAAGAACCAATTTTGGAATATTATCCTAAGATCATATATTTCTTTAATGGTCACTATGAAACAGTACCATTCACATCCAAGTCATAAATGTTGGCTGTTTCTGAATTTGTCTGCTTCATTGGGCACAAATGGGAAGAGTAGAGGGATTCAGCAAGGCTTCTATTCTTCAGAGATTAAAAAGACATGCTTTATTCTTTCTCTCTCCTGTTAAACCGAGAACATTCTTTTTTTTCTTTTCTTCTTTTTTAAATTTTTTATTTTCAGTGCACTCAAGAGAAATCATTTGGCCTTTTTTCAAAACTGAAATTCACTAAGTGACAATGTTTCTTTATCAACTTCTAATTATATATCAAATATATGCCTATATATTATATCTAACATCTAATCTCTTTCCAGATTGATAGATCTTAAAGAATTGCAATACGTAATTATATAGAGAGAGGGAGAAAGAGACAGAGACAAAGAGAAACAGGAAGAGACAGAGACAGAGAGAAACAAAGAAAGCTGTTCTTTCTCTGTTGTGGTCTTGATCTGCTTTGCCCATCTGTGAATACGTTACTATCTCTTATTGTCAACTTAAGTTTCTGTGCCATCCTGCAACCTGCCATCACATTACGCTAAAAATAAGTCTAATTAACTCTTGATCCCTTACTGCTGGTCTAGGGCCATGCTGTTTGCTGTTGCATGTGATACATATGACATAATCCCCACATCAAGAAGCCTGTGGTCATATTGAAGATGTAAGGCTTATACGCACACAACATAACAGATAGTACATTATGGTGTAATGAGTAGTATAGTGGGAGCTGAATGAGCCTCCTTGTATTCTCTTTTTCAATGATTCCTCTTTTTATTTGTCTCTATGCTTCAGATATTCTTCTCTCTTTTCTTACTTCCCTTTTCTTTGGTATGCAATTAAATTTCATTAGTGATTTCAAAAGATATTGTACTGAAAAGTACAGTCCTGAAAGTTCTGTAAAGTGCTGTACAGATTATAGTGTGTACTCACACAAGCATAAGCACACCTCTACTTACCAAATAAGGTATGCGTGTCAGTCCGGTGGGAGAGACTATCTGCCTCGAATGCAGTGGCCTTAGAAGTCTCATGGTATCCTGGCTTTCAGGAGAACACAGGCCTACTTTCCATCAATCATTAAGGCTAGGGAAAGGGAGACACCGTGAATCAGGGCAACTGAGACTCCATCCCACCCTCAAGCTAGGAGTAGGATCAGGTCTAACTGAGCAACGGGAACCGACTGCCAAGGACGGACTCCCAGACAAAATTAAGGGATGTTACTGTAGTTCTTGAAGTACTGAGTGTTTTTTTTTTAAATCTACCTTCACGTGGTTTGTTAATCTGCATAAGGTTCTCTTCATATCTCTCTCTGCGTCCTCCCTTGCCCCCACCCGTACCTGTCCTTTTTCACTGTCTTTGTGCACATCAATCTTCATTCCGTTTCGCAAATCTCTATGCTCTCACCCACTGATCAACTTTGGAATGTGCTTCTCCTTCTACTTGGAATGATCTTCCTGCCTTAATCCTCTAATTCCCCACGTCCTATTCTCTCTCTTTTTCTCTCTAGGTGACTCCTTCTCATTTGTTTGGTCTCGCGTTAAAATACAGTTCCTCAGACTATATTCAGTCCCTTACATCCATGGCAGCCCATGGTAGTCCCCATATTTTATTCTTTCATAACACCAATGCACTCCTAGAATGTACTCATCATGGTATTAATATAAATATATAATTGATGGCCACCAGTGGGATGATTTTTAAGGGTTGTGTCCCCTTACCACAATGTCATAAGCTTCAGGAAGGCAAGAATTTTGTCTTTTTTGTCCACTGCCATACCCTGAACTCGAGAATGTTTACTACAGAGAAAGTGTGCTCAGTATATGTTGTTGAGTGCATGAATGAATGAATAGTAGTGTTAATATTAATGAAAAAGTTAATACAATTTTTCTGCAAACTATAACATTTCATAAATGTGAGACTTTGTTTTTATCTTCATGATTATTATTAGCTATGTCAACAATAAAGCTAACTCTAGGGCAAAGCAACAAATATTCATTGACATTTCAAGACAACAAAAAGGTAAAACGTGGTTATTGTGACTTTTATAGCATATATACATTGTTGTGGGGGGAAAACTAAAAATTTTAAATTATAGGGTAGTTTGTTGTTTGTTTAACTGATGTTTTAATTACATAGCTCCAAGTAAAGGTAGGTTGAGGAAGAATCCTAGGGAATAGTTTTTTTTTTTTTAAGATTTTATTTATTTATTTGACAGAGAGAGACACAGCGCGAGAGAGAACACAAGCAGGGGGAGGGGGAGAGGGAGAAGCAGGCTTCCCGCTGAACAGGGAGCCCGATGTGGGGCTTGATCCCAGAACCATGGGACCATGATCTGAGCTGAAGGCAGACACTTAAGGACTGAGCCACCCAGGTGCCCTGAATCCTAGGGAATAGTTAATAAAATAATAAAGATGCAGAATAAAAGAAAAAGTCTCTAAATCAAGATAGCATGATGTCAGTGACAGGGAACACTTCTATTAGCGGGCCGGGCTCCTGCGAAGCAACCTCAAACCAATCTTCAAGCAATAATATTATGTCACTCTGCCTAGTATTTGCTCTCTTTCATCCTGCTTCCTTTTTTCCTCAATTTGTTTTCTCATTCCTTCATTTTTGAATGTCATTCCACCTCTGTAGCCCTACCACCTCCATTAAAACCAGTCAGGCTTACAGTAATTAACCCTTCTGGTGTTGTCTCAAGACTCTTCCCTTCCTCTTAGACTGGATCCTGTCCCGTTTTCCTGGGACACACATCCCATCCTCACCTTCCTGGTTTTTCTCTTGTTCCGCCCAAAGTGATACCTGGACACTCTTAAGACAGTGAGAGTTGTATAACCACAACTTTGTGTTGTGTTAGACACTCCGGATGTCCTATAGTAAAATCATTTGCACATCTGTACCATCATGTTGGGATATCACCACAGAGATTACTTTGTATTTTTCCTCCAAAATATTTACTGCATTTATCTTACTGTTCTAACCATAGCATACATTTTAAACTATATTTTACACTGTGGATATTTATGGGTGTGAAAATTGGCATTTGTGCCGTTCTGTTTCAATGCCCGGTTGCTTTCAATACCAAGATAAGCATTCAAGTGTAAAAGGCACTCTAATGTGAACAGGAGAGCTGGGTCCTCGGGCACTCCTCCGCTAGCCGCAGTGCCGGCCAGGAGTCCCTGCCCTCTCTTGAATCTCTAGTTCCTCTCACGTGAACCAGGTCTCATGTGAAGCAGGAAGCTGCTTTAATGTTCTAACGTTGAATGATCCTATGCGTGCTGTACCTTCACTAGGGAGGCTCCTGTGTAGGACAGAATACTTCCAGACTAAGTTATTTGACATTTCAGTATCGTTCTCTTTGCCTTGCCATAGGAAACTGCATCCTCCCTTTATAGAAATATGGTTAACCGGTCTCCTCTTTCCCAAACTGTGGTATTAGTAAAGCTAATCACACATGGGATCTTTTAGACATGTGAAGGTTTCTTTTTAACTTTTTTCTATCTTAAAATTTCACCTATATGTATATGTCACATACAAATAATATGTATTACCTATATGTAAAATATCTATATGAAAAAATATTATGTCAGATTCCTGATTGTATACATATTACTATTTTGGTTGAGGCTAAATTTAAGGTCAAAAAGTGAGTAAATCCAATGAAAATCACTGAATACATGTATTTTATTTATCTAATCCTAGGGATACTTATATATGGCAAGAACTTTGAAGAATCTTCTCAAAAAGCTAAAGAACTGGAATCCTTGGTTATCTATGTCAGTCGTAAAAGACCCAAGCCAAGCCTAACCTGTTAGCTTATGGAAGCTTTCTACTTTCTCCTATACTCTTCTAATGTTGCTTCCCAAAGTTTCAGAGACCATGTTTGCCCTTTTGTGTCGTCCAATCTTTCACTGAGACACAGAAGAGTTTGTTGATGATGTTTGTTTTGCCTATTTGTACGTTTGAATTTATCATTATTAAAATGCCTGCTAGCCTTGCTTCATTGAAGAATATAACACACACAGCCCCTTCAACATTAATGGGTTTTCTACACTACTGAATTTTACTGTGACTTTGCCCTATCTCTAAAAATTGATCTGACAGCATAGGCACCACCACCACACAGGAACTGACAGTCAGTGACAGTTACTGGGAGGAAGAAGGGGCAATGGAATGTAGCATTAAATAGAAACCTTTCAGAAATACATCTGCAAGGCTACAAAAGGCTTCATTGTTTTAGGGAAACATCACTTCATTAATAGACTGAGGGTTTGAAGCTGAATTCAGCAATATTTTGAAAAATTCAAGTTCTCTTCATTAAATTATTTGTGTCTAAGTTTTAAGGGATTTTTTTTAAAGGGACATTTCACTGCAACTTTTGTAGAGAGGGTAAATGAAATTCATTATCTTCTCAGCCCTATTCCCAGAATAACTTTAATCAAAGGGAGTTTTATACTGAAGACATACAATTTCTATTTAATTAGATGGTCTAGGGCATATAGATGAGCTAATATTTCTAGAGGCATCTCTAAGGCTTTTTACAAGGGCCATTGTGTTTTACAGTGTCACAGGGAAAAATAAGAAGTTAAATCATGATTTTTACTAGGGCTGTAGGGGGAAAAAAAAAGCAATTGTCTTGCATTGTAAACAAGATTATTCAAATCCCTTCTGCCTTAAGGAAAAAGTATAAGGGCAGCTTTTTATCAGGTTATTACATAAAGGTTCAGTATGCTCTAAGCTTTTAGCTGATGGAAATATAATGCACTGTGAAGGTAAGTTTAAGAACAATACCTAGATGCTCGGTGAGTATTATGAAGCAAAAGAACCAATCTGATTTCAGGTAACTATAGATATTTAAGCTATAGAGTCTGGTGTCTTTTACATATGTGTGTTACCTATTTGCAGTTCTCTGTTTAAGGTAATCTTAATAATGAAAGATACAGATGTTACTAAATCAATATTGAGTGGAGTTTGATAAATGAGACTCTCTGCTTTCCCTCTGGTCTTTATAGTATCCCTCAAACAGCTTCCTGAAGTTTCTTAAAATGCTCTGCAGTTACTGTAACATGAGGGATACTCACAAAACCAGTAATATACATTGGTGTTTTATGTGGATGATACTTCTTCCAAACCTATTTAGATATTTCAGTCTAGCTACTCTACTGATTACAAATCATTCTGGAATTGTCTCTGACTTTAAAAGTTGTTAGAATAAATCCAAAGCAATGTTCGTGTATTGGGAAGCCAACTGAAACTCTGCTTTAAATTGGACCTCAAGCATCTTCTCTCATATTATTTATACTTCTTTCTTTATATCTGACCTATATATAAATTTAATTTTGTTTCTGTTTCATGGGAAAGCAAGTGCAATGTCTTCGATAACCCTAGTAGTATCTACTGCATTGTGAGGCTCAACTTTGTCTTAATTCTTCTACAGGAAATCCTTTCCTTTTAGCTTCTTTTAGTCTTGTTACTTTAACTTTCAAAAACATGATGAGATCTTTGCTAGGAAAAAAGGCAATAAACCTTTTTTTTTACTTAATACTAATGTAAAATGGGGAGGAAAATTCCATCTGTTATATTAGCCAATAAGTCAATTTGAATTCATTGAGCACTCAGTATGTGTCAATAGCCATGCTAGAAGAAACATATACAATATTTCCAGCTATTAACCAACTACTTGTTGGTTTGGAATATGGTTGCAAAATATAATATGATAAATGGAAAATATTTTAAGACCATTTATTACCGAGAATTAGATTATCTGGAGAAAAGTGGTATAAACTGTGAATTAAGAGTAAGATAAGGACAGGTAAATTACACAAGGCCAAGAAGGATGGAAGAAAACAGAAGAAAGAGGGATGAGGAACAGAGATGTTTCCCGTAGTAAACAGTAGAGTTGGTTAGGGAGCATCTCAAATGCTGACCTGACAATCACATCACTGAAAATGAATCTGAACACCTTAGCCACTTGTCAGAAGAACTGGGGAACGACTATGAGGTGGTTATTATTGGAATTTGAGTTTGCTTCCACTTGATGGTGCTATTTTGTTATCCAAGATCTGCCTTCTAAAATTAATTGATAACATTTAGAAATAAACATTCTAAAAAAAAAAAAAGAAATAAACATTCTAAAGATAACTTTGTTGTTTTACAAATAAAATAAGTATTAAATATCAATACTAACATTTTGGCAAGCCATTAGAATACTTAAAATTATAAAAACAATATAACAAAAGAGATACCCATGTAAGTATGAGCAGATGAGATACAAAATATAGACCTAACAAAATCTATTTGTTATATCTCTACTCAATTGTTCCTAAAGCAAATTTATGACCTATTCCATATTATGTTAGAAAAATTAACTTCCTATCTTTTTTTTCCCTTTTGATTTAGAAACATCAGTATTGCATTCCTTCTAGAAAAGCAGAGTTTAAACAACTGATTTGCCAGCTGGCAGCTTTGGTTACAGATTCATTTGATTTATCATCATAAATGGCAAATAATCTTTCTTTTTTCTTATTGAAATATAATGGACATATAATATTACATTAGTTCAAGATGTACAACACAGTGATTCAACTTTTGTGTGTACTGAAATGATCACCACTATAATTCTAGCTACCATCCATCACCATACAAAGTTAATACAACGTTATTGACTGTATTTCCCCATGCTGTACATTACATCCCCGTGGCATATTTATTTTATAGCTGGGAGTTTGTACCTCTTGATCCCCTTTACGTATTTCAGCCCTAAACACCCCTGCCCTCTAGCAACCACCAATCTGTTCTCTGTATCTGTCTATGGGTCTGGGTTTTATTTTGTTTTGTTTATTTGCTTGTTTTGTTTTTTGTTTTTTTAGATTCCACATATAAGTGAAATCACGTAGTATTTGTCTCTATGTGTTTTTTTTATTTCTCCTTTTTATTTTTCCAATGACCCAGTGGTTGTTCAGTAGCATGTTGCTTAACTTCCATGTATTTGTGGGGGTTTTTTCCCAGTTTTCTTCTTGTAATTAATTTCTAGTTTCACACCATTGTGGTTGGAAAAGATGCTAGATATGATTTCAGTCCTCTTGAATTTATTGAGACTTGTTTTGTGGCCTAACATGTGATCTATCCTGGAGAATGTTCTATATGTGCTTGAGAAGAATGTGTATTCTGCTGCTTTTGGATGGAATATTCTGTATATATCTCTGTCTATCTGCTGTAATGTAAGGCCAATATTTCCCTATTGATTCTCTGTCTAAATAACCTATTCATTGATGTAAGTGGGTTGTTGAAGTCCCCTACTATTATTCTATTGCTGTTAATTTCTCCACTTAAGTCTGTTAGTATTTGCTTTATGTACTTTAGTGCTCTTATGTTGGGTGCATATATATTTATAAAATTTTATCATTTTATTGGATTGACCCCTTTATCATTACATGATGTTCTTCTTTGTCTTTTATTTGTTTTTAAGGTCTGTTTTGTCTGATATGCATATAGCCACACCAGCTTTCTTTTTGTTTCCATTGGCATGGAATATCTTTTTCCATCTCTTCACTTTCAATCTCTCTATGTTCTTAGATCTGAAGTCTCTCATAGGCAGCATATAGATGTATCTTGTTTTGTTTCTGCTTGTTTGTTTTTATCCATTCAGCACTCTATGTCTTTGCTTGGAGAATGTAGTCCATTTACATTTAAAGTAATTATTGATAGGTATGTACGTATTGGCATTTTGTTCATTGTTTTCTGGATCTATTTATATTTCTTCTCTGTTCCTTTCTTCTTCCTTTTCTCTCTTTCCTTGTGGTCTGATGACTTTCTTTAGTGTTATATTTAGATATTCCTTCCTCATTTTATTTTGTGTATTTGCTATAAGTTTTTGCTTTATGGTTACCCTGAAGTTCACATATAACACCCTATAACAGTCTCTTTTAAACTGATGGCAACTTAAATTTGAACACATTCCAAAACTCTCATTTTTACATCTCCCCTTACATTTTATGTTTTTGGTGTTACATTTTTCCTCCCTTTTTTAATATAACCCTTAACCAATTATTGTAGTTTTAGTCAATTTTACTTCTGGTATCTTTTAAACTTCATACTAGCTTTATAAGTGATTTATCTACTTTCTTTTCTACATATTTACCTTATCAGTGAGATTCTTACTTTTGTATGTTTTCTTATTAATCAGTGCCATTACTTTTCAGCTTGAAGAAGTCTCTTTAACATTTCTTGTAAGGCCAATTGAGTGGTGATAAAATTCTTTCATTTTTGCTTTCCTGGAAAACTCTTTTTTCTCTCCTTCAATTCTGAATGATAACCTTGCTGGGTAAAATATTCTTGGTTGGAAGTCTCCCCCCCCACACTTTTCAGCACTTTGAATATGTGATGCTACACCCTCAGCAAAGAAACTCAAAGTTTCTGCTGAAAAATCTACTCATAACCTTATGGGTTTCCCTTTTATGTAACAAGTTCCCTTTCTCTTGCTGCTTTTAAGATTTTCTCTTTATTTTTAACTTTTGACATTTTAATATAATGTGCCTTGTTTTGGATCTCCTTAGATTCATTTTATTTGGAACTCTCTGTACTTCCTTGACCTGGTTGTTTCCTTCTCCCAATTAGAGAATTTTTGAGCCATTATTTTTTTCAAATAAATTTTCTGCCTCTTCTCTCTTGCTTCTCCCTCTGAGACCATAGAATGTGAATGTTATTCTACTTGATGTTGTCTTGTAGGTTGCTTAAGTTATCTTCAGTTTTTTAAATTCTTTTTTGTTTTTCCTGCTCTGTCTGGGTAAGTTCCAATGCTTTGTCCTCCAGCTCACTGATCTGTTCTTCCATTTCATCCAGTCTGCTGTTGAACCCCACTAGTGTATTTTTCAGTTCAGTTATTGCATTCTTCAGCTCTGTGACTTCTGTTTGGTATTTTCTTATGTTTTTAATATCTTTGCTGAACTTCTTACTGTGTTCCTCCATTCTTCTCTTGAGTTTAGTAAGCATCTTTATGACCATACTTTGTATTCTTTATCAGGAAGATTATTTATTTAAAGGGTTTTTTTTCTAAAGTTTTGTCTTATTCTGTCATTTGGAACTTATTTCTCTGGTTCCTCATTTTGCTTGCCCTGATGTGTTTGTTTCTAATTTTAGGCAAAACGGCTACCTTTCCCAGTCTTGAAGGCATGGCCTTGTGTAGGTAATGAAACTTTTCTTCACCCTTACCCTAGTTCTAGGTCTTGGTTGTCTCTTGAGCCTTTGTGATTGGCTAAACAGCCTGATCTATTATTGATATGGCCCCATTGATGAGGAAGTACCAACACCTGTCAGTGATCCGAGGGGAAGATTCTCATTTTGCACCTAGTCTCAGGCTGATTGGAAGCCAGACCTTCAGGCAGTAACTTTTAAAGTATGCAAATATATATATTCTTGTGGGCCCACAATCATAAACCCTACTGGCTTTCAGATCAGGAGACCTGGAGGTGTCCACTGAGTGACAGTTATAAAAATTAGGGCTCTAGATAAATTTATAAGCTCTTTTTCTTGGAGATCTCATTAAGCTGTAGTGAGCCCGAAAGAGTACATAAGGATAATGTCTCCCTGCTTATATTCTTAGAAGCACACCATGGCCTCTAGATATGTGTGGGAAATCTGAAGTCTGTCCTTCAGGGTGAAGCTCCAGGATCAGTAATTCTGACTTTTTCCCAAGAAGACTGGGGGTGTGTTTCAGGCTGCTGTCTGTTCAGCACCCTGAGGGTTTTAGCCTGCCAAAAAGTGTCTTTCCCATTATTTAATTCCTTGGACCTCAGGAATGCCAATCCTCTTGGCCACCAGGGTCAGATGAACAAGGGGTGTCCTCTGGGTGGTTTGTGTGGGCCTGCTGGTTTCAGTAAGGCAGCGGGAGAGTGTAGGTTGCAGGGCACATTACAAGCTTCAGAACCACAGTGGAAAAATGCCTTGACCATGCTTGCCTGCAGGCTTCAGCAATACTGTGCGCACATGCTGGCCCCAGGTTGTGGGCAGGAGAATGCCATGACTACTCATGATTCCCAGCCTGAGCCAGGGTGCAGGAGAGTGCCACGACCACCTGCACTGACTGGCTTTAGCAAGGGAGTGAGGGAACGCTATGACCATGCACACTTGCCTGCCCCAGTCAGGAAGCAGGAAATCACTGCAACTGCCTGCAATTAGAAGTCTCAACAAGGCAGACACCTGGGTGGCTCAGTCATTGAATGTCTGCCTTCGACTCAGGTCATGATCCCAGGGTCCTGGGATCGGGCCCTGCATCGGGCTCCCTGCTCGGCAGGAAGCCTGCTTCTCCCTCTCCCACTCCCTGCTGCTTGTATTCCCTCTCTCACTGTCTCTCTCTGTCTGTCAAATAAATAAATAAAATCTTAAAAAAAAAAAAAAAGAAGTCTCAACAAGTGGTGGGACAGTGCTGCAACCACTTACTCCTGCCCATCCCAGTGATGTAGCAGAAGGGGGCCATGCCTGAGTGCCTCTGCCCGCACTAGCAGGGTAAGTGGAAGGGTAAGTGGAGAGCGCAGAAATGGTGACCTTCAGAGACTCTGCTCCTGGAGAAAACCCCAGCTAGCCCCTGCTACTCCAGCAGAGGCCCCAGAATAGTAAATGAATCTCTACATACTATCCAAGAGTTTTTCAAATTAGTGTTTTGGTTCTGCACCCTAGAGTGAGTGAGACTGCATGAAAGCCACTTAAAAGGATCTCAGTTTCCTATAGCATTTTGGGTCCACTGGATATAGATCCCATTGGTTTACTAAGCCAGAATTTTTGGGAGCTTGTCTCTTCAGTGCCGATCCTAAGGGGTGCCTAATGTGAAGAACAAACACCTCGCTCCTGTGGGAGATGCACTGTACTTGTAAGATTCCTCCCTATTTTGTGTTGACACTTCAGAAATGAGGGTTTTTGGTAAGACGGTCTCAGCCTCTCCTACCCAACGGGATGTGGTCTTTTTATCATTTGTTGTGGAGAAGCAGTTCAAGTTTTCAGATTTTTTTCAGAAGGAAAGGATCCATATGTGGCTGTACATTTACCATGTCTGTGGGAGGAGGTGAGTTCAGGATCTTCCTACCCCTGCCATCTTAGACTCCACCGAAATAATCTTCATTTTATTCTTGTTTATGTTTTTACATCAGTTTGTTTTGTATTCAAAATACACAGGTTTATACTTGAAAATTTGGAAAATGCAAAGGAGTATAAAGGAACAGAAAAATAATAACCCAGGAGCACCTGGGTGGCTCAGTACCTTAAGCATCTGACTTTGGCTAAGGTCGTGATCTTGGGGTCCTGGGATCAAGCCCTGTGTGAGGCTCTGTGCTCAGTGGAGAGTCTGCTTGTCTCTCTGCCCCTCCCCCAGCTCGTGCTCTCTCTTTCTTTCTCTCTCTCTCTCTCCCTCAAATAAATAAAGTCTTTAAAAAATATAATAACCCAGTGTTCATTGATTTGCTTCTCAAATATTTACCTAACACTCTACCAAGCACTGGCAATTCAACAGTGATTCAGATGTCATAGCTGACCTCAAGGTACCCACAGTCTAGCAGAGGAAACAAACATGCAAGCTGGCATTTCAGGGAAGAATAATATAGACACTACAGATGCGCAGAGAGCAGCATAAGCTGGACACAAGAAAGGTATTCCACAGAGGGCCACATGTAAAAGGAATCTTAACAGTTATTTTTCTTTATGCCTTCTTTCCTTTGTTGGTTTATAGGAAGGAGGGAGTCAAATAGGTGTTTTGACTGAAAACCAGATGAGAGGAAATATTTAGACAGGAGATTGGAGGCCAGAGTTTGGGGTGTAGAAAGAAACACTTGTGAAGGAGTTGGGTTTAAGTAGGCAGAGGGACAGACTCCTCATTCTTCAAGATTGATAATCATTCCTTTTTGATGTAGTAGAAAGCAAGTAGAAAATTATGGAGACAAATATTAAGTAGTGTTTTCTTGAGAAGAGTAATGAAGATCTGAAGTAGTCATTGAAAGAAATATAAGAGTGAATTGATCAAGAAAAGATGATCCCTCAAAGTTGAGGGCCTGAGATTTTTAAAAGATGAGTTTGCAGTGATCTTGATCATCATTTTTTGTGTGTTTCTTGGAAGCATTCGTTAAAAAAAAGTACATAATTGGCATGTAAAACCTAGTAGCAATTACTGTTATCATGGTAGTAATAGCTCATTTTTGGCTTTACCAAGTTAACCCAAAATATGGAGAAGCAAGAGAGTGGAAAATTTACTTTTCTCAATTATAAATTAGAATGGGATGGGAAAAGTTGACTACTTTATTTTTGGTACTTTATTTTCGGCTACTTTAAAATCATCTGAGTTATGGTATGCTGTTGCAGGGACTTTTCTCCTTAATATAATATTTGTTCATCACACCATCTCCCCAGAATGTTACTAATAAAAAGTGTCTTTTATCCTCAATTTTCCATCTTCAAAATCTACCCATCTAACCAGTACAAGCTTATTTTTTACCTTCTGCATGAAGCATCTGTTATGTCTTCACTTACTCCTTGAACTCTCATTCACGACAAAAATAACACCCCCTTATGTAAAAATTCAGTATTTTATTATATATGTCAGTTTCAAAATAGAAGATGGTATTGAAGTTAGCAGTGAACAGACCTACTTTCCTCCAACTACCTACAGACACAAGTAAAATTGAGTGCTAGTCCCTCCAGCTTCATATTGCCCTGTGTAAGCTTTGAACATACATAGCAAAAGCTCCTAAGTCAATCAATAATTTTAAAACAACTGTGAACTGACCAAATTGAGTAATCAATTGTTTTCATTCCTAAAAATTCTGGGGCTGATGTCAGGAGGCCGAACAGAAATTTGGGACTTAAGGGAGGAGTTTAAAGTGTAGAGGAAGATACACAGAATGCTGTATTAATTTCCAACCACTAGCACAGTGAAAATTGTACTTGTCAATTTAATGTATTTGTTTTACATTTTGAAAAGGGTTAATTATAATCTAGTGTATAGGAAGCACATACTTCGAAAACATTTATTAGTTCATTGCATTTAAAAAATGCAGATTATCAGGTTAACTTGCCTTCAGAGAACAAGTAAAAATCTATCTTAAGCCTATTATAAACTTTCTCTTGGCACCAAATCTGTTTATGTAATATCAAATTGCACTATACTTTTTTTTAATACTTGTTCACATCTCTAGGAATAATCTTTAATTTCAGACAAAACCTGGTCAGTCAATTCTGATCCATCCGTTTTCAATTGATTAATTCTTCCTTTGATAGCTCCACTGCGATGAGGACTGCACTTTATACCAGTACTGAACATTTGATTCAACAAATGTACTTTAATTTCCCAAAGTAGAAAGGATTATAAAGAAATTTCAGATAGCTTTACCAGAAAAAAATATTTAAAAGTGAATTTCAACCATAGCTTGTTTTAAAAAACTCCCAAAACCTGAATCTAAATACTAACTCTCATATATAACATTAGAAAAGATTTTTTTCCTGTTTTATTTTTTCACTATTATCTCTAGATAGATTCACCATAGAATCTCTTATTTTGTGTTTCTGCCTGGTATCTACAACTGGAGCCAATATTTCCAACTTGTCAGTCACGTATGCTAGATTGGAATAAGCAAACTGGGGAAAACAACAGGGATATTTCAAATAATCACCATGGCATACTGCGAGAATTGTTTGGGTAAATTGGCACAGCATTCACCAGTTCTGTTTATATTATTTGCCTGCTGATTTTGTTACTGTTTTTCTTATTGTTTAATATACAGCAACGAGCTCAGGCACCTGCAGAGATATTCAAAATCAAGCAGGCCTCCAACTACAGAAAAGCAATTTGTTTGCATTTTCTTAATTCAAATGAAAATTTATTTTCTCCAGTTTTTCAAAGTGTATGGCACAGCATGCTTAATTTCTACAAAATTTCACCCAAATAGTGCTGTGGTAGCAATGTGGGTTTTTCAAGCAAGATTGCTCTGAGAAGAAGAAGAGGAAAGCAGCATTCTTTTCATTGGTACGGGCTCTGAAAACACAAGCGTTTCCCAGGCCACACAGGTGGGTCTGGCTTTACTCTCCAGAGGAGAAGCAGCATAACCTAGTGGAAAGACCCCGGACAAGGGCACAGAGATTGAAGTTCTCCAGTCTAATCTTGAGACTGCTCATCATTCATTTAGACTATCTCTCTAGTAGAGGGTGAAACACCTAACTGGTGGGATCAAGTCACTGAAAGAAAATGAAACAAATTGGTTTTTGTCATTAGGAATTTTGTACATCTAATAGGGACCTTAAAAAAAAAAAAAACAAACCATCACCTGGTTAACATAATCAAGTGAAATTATACATGTGATCATGTTCCAAATATTTGCTTCTAATCTCAGAAAAATAACTATTGTTCACATCTACATATGAAATTTAAAACTCTGGATAAAAGACACATATAGAGAAATAATTTCTATTTGTCACAGTAGCTTTGTAAGACATGTGACTTTTAATGTTTTATTTTTTAAACTTATTTATTTACAAACATAATATATGCATGTGTGTGTATAATACATTGTATATAATCATAGGTCCACTTTAAGCCACACAGTACATTTTCTTGAATTTAAACCTCTTAATTTTATTTATATCTTTGTACATAGGATTACATTTTAAATTTGTTCCTTGCAAGCACTAGAATTCTTAATAAATAATTTAAGTGTATGTAATCCAGAGATTTCTTTATGTAAATCACTGCAAAATATTAATTTGCTTTAGGTAATCTAAAATATTTAAGATACGTGAGAGAAAAATATATTTTCTAAAGTCTTATTTTTTTTTCACCAGGAAATATATTTAGAAGTTTATTCACTTGGGGGCGCCTGGGTGGCTCAGTCATTAAGCGTCTGCCTTCGGCTCAGGTCATGATCCCAGGGTCCTGGGATCGAGCCCCACATCGGGCTCCCTGCTCTGCGGGAAGCCTGCTTCTCCCTCTCCCACTCCCCCTGCTTGTGTTCCCTCTCTCACTGTGTCTCTCTCTGTCAAATAAATAAATAAAATCTTTAAAAAAAAAAAAAAAAGAAGTTTATTCACTTGTATATCATTCAAATTACTTACAAATGTATGACTAAAACATAAGGTTATTTGAGATTGATAATGAAATTGTGTGGCAGTTCTAAATCTCAAATCCCATCCATATATGTTGAGAAAAAAAAGATAGCAACATTAGCAATCATAAATATCCTGCACTTACCCTAACGAATCCAACTGAGATATATTGACTATCTCATCTCTGGAGGAAGAATTTCGGAGCAAACCATGCTACAGTATCAACTAACAAATACACATGAATAGAAAAGGTCCTTTTAAAATTACAACAATCACCCCCACCATTCCTATCCTTTCTGGCTGGATCTGTAGTCAGTGGTTCATAATTTCACTGGGATTAATTTGCCAGCATTCTGAAGACACTTATCTTATTTTCTGGAATTCAGAAAGGGATCAGCCTCCACACAATCTATTTCACTTATCTTTCACAACAGCACCACATGATGAAAGGAGATTCGTGTTGAATGAATATATTTGTCATTGTCTGTGGTGCCTAGATTATATGAATATGACCCAGATGATGTTTCTTTTTTCCTGAACACAATGTTACATACTTATGCATAAATAAATCCTATGCAATTTAAGAACTATCCCTCTAATTCCCATTTTTAGTCCTAATTGATGTCCTCATCTTGATCATAAGATATTTGCCCTATAAGAAGAATATTTTCTTGATTATGAAGACTTGTATGACTTCCTACAAGCATTTTTATAATAAACCATTAAGTTACCTATTTGGATGCACTTGTTCTTGAACCCAGATTAGAAATGCAAACTGCCTTGCTAACTTAGAATCTGTTTAGATGTCAAATTAGTGTTATTTTCCAGATAAATACACATCCACACACTCACATACATACATATAGATCATTTCAATGGTAGAGAACCGAAGGTAAGATAAAGATTTCTAAATATTTCTGTCCTTTTTTTTTTAACATAAACGAACCTGGCTTCATTGGGTTTTCTTCATTTTCTAGATGAAACAGAAGAGAGAGAGTCAGAGACAGCAGACTCAATAAAAGAGAAATCAAAGTGCTAAACTTGGGAAATCTTGATAGATGCAACTTCTCTAGTAGTGACAATAGAGGGGACACATTTCACTTTTAAACTTTTTTCCATTAGTTTTTTGACAGGAGTACACTAGTTCAGCTTTAATGAGATTCTAGTGTAAAAACTTCAGGGCTAAATAAAAGAAACAAATCAAAAGAACCGAATGATTGCCATTTAATGTGAAAGAATGGAAGTGCAAACAATCATTGTATGACATCTAGCTGTGCTAGTCGCTGCAGAATGACAGGTAGAACAATTCAAAGTTACTGATCTAAAGACGGAATAACAGCTTCTATATTTGAAGTGCTCCGAAGATGAAGAAATAAAACAGACTCTGAGAGAAGACAGGGTTAAACCTTTTAAATTTCATGCCCTGTTGTCAGTATCATTTGAATGGTTTTGTACACATTTTTTTTTCTGAAATCATGTGATTGAGAGAATTAATTTTAGAGCTTATATTATGGTTTTTGCTTTAGGCTTCAGAGATTTTTTTAAACTAAATAAGAATATCACATATAGTATGCTTGCATCATCAAAACAGCATTTTACTGGTTTACTGGTCTACATACACATTGTAAGAACCCACATTTGGGCTTATATTAGTTATAGGGTAACTTACACATTAGAGTTCTGTTTCAATTTGGAAGAAGACTGATTATTTTTACCCTTAAACATGATTTTAATTTTATGTTTTTCTTTTACTTATTTTTTATTTTAGAAAATAAAGAAAATCACCAATACTTTCTCTCAATAAGCCTTTTTTATCAGTGAAATAACCCATTCTAGTTACTGCTGGAAACAATAATCTGTAATTGCTGCTTTCAGTCCTAATTTGGCCCGTCCTTACTTTTTCATCTCAATCTAATCTAAACCTATTTGAGCAAATAAAATGATATTTACCTCATCCTATGTTACAAGCTTTCAAGATTACAGGCTTCGGGAAAAATCAATACAAAATACCATCTTAGCAGCAGGTTTGTGCTCACTAAGAATGCTAACTTTTCTTCCCGGTATTTCTGACTCTCAGCTATCCTGGAATGAAAGCAGAACTCAGACCATTAAAAAAGAGAAAGAAAAAGAAAAAAAAAAAAAAAAAAGGACAAAAAATAAAAAAAAAAACACTTCTGTGATGTGCTTGGTGCCTTGGTGCTGGGTTACTAGCCACTTTCAGTTTACAAGCCAAACTGAAGAGTGTGGTCAAGCTCCCAACCTTTAACTCTTGTTTCTGCATGACACATCTTACAGAGTTCACAAAAAGGAGGTTCTTGACCTCGCAGATGATTTTTTCAGACTCAAATACCATCTTCATTTATTATTTATTTGCTTCAAGCAGTTGGGACTTGAGGTATCATCATACCTGACTGGTTGATTTAAGGAAGTGGCCACCTCTCTGTGGGGGAATCTCATGAGAATAAAATCCTATTACTTTCCAAAAAGATTACTTCATTTACTTCCCAGAATAAGCTTTTGATGAAAACATTAGAATGTTGAGTTTGTAAACAACCAAGAATTCTCAGAAGTATTGCCCTTTTTTTTGATGTTTCAAATGGAAGCTTATTTTGCTTTTCTCTTTTTTTTTTTTCCTTTTGGTTTGTGTCCTTTTTAAACTTAACTTAGAACTTTGTAAACACAAATAGGTTAGTTCTTGTAAGCAGTCCTTGCTGGAATACTGCATTGTGGCATGTCTATATTCTTTAGTGGTCAAACCGTAGAACACATTCTACCTTTTCAAACTTCTAGTAGTTTGCTCTTTTGCGTCTCATTTTCGCCTATTAGCTTCCCCTTGGTTTTTGAGTAGACTGTTTTAAAGATTCTATAAAGGTAGATTAGTTTGTCTCCAAAGGGTGTTAAGATGCATGATTAGAATACTTTTTTTTTTTTTAAAGCAAGTTGTAGACAGAATTGCTGGGAAATGACATCATCCTGTTTTCCCATCTTTTACTCCAATAAGAAAAGTGGAGAAAAATGTCTGGTAGATTTCTTTCCCCCTAAGCACTACAATAGAATGGTAAACCCTAGGATTCTCAAAAAATTTTGAGTAAGGAACATGTGCTACTTTTTCCATGATTAATTGGTATTGCTTTTAAGAATATCACGGTATACACAATTTAAATAAACTTAAGGAAAGCTAGTAATAAGAATGCTATTAATTTCTATAATATGAATTCTACTGTGATAAATATCATTATATAACTGCTCCTGATTCAACAATATCTGATATTAGAAAGCACCTTTTTCTTTTTTTTTAAGATTTTATTTATTTATTTGAGAGAGAGAGCAGAGAGCACAAGCGGGGAGGAGGGAGGAGAGGGGCAGAGGCAGAGGGAGAAGCAGACTCCCCGCTGAGCAGGGAGCCCAATGTGGGGCTCGATCCCAGGACCCCGAGATCATGACCTGAGCGGGAGGCAGACTCATAACTGACTGAGTCACCCAGGCACCCAGAAAGCACCCTTTTCAAGGTATTGTTTATTGAGAATTGTTACTATTATTATAAAGATGATTTTAAAGCTTTCAACTGCTATAATTATATAATGTCATTCAAGGATATGACTTTCTTATTTAATTGATATTTATTAGGGTTTCAAAAAATAGATTAAACACTATTTTTTGGTAGTATACTCTTTTATATTGAGGAAAACATACGTGTTCAGTGATAACTTCAAGTTAAAGAATTTCCAGACTTAATCTGTTGCATAATTATTTCAAGAATAGTCAGCACAACAAAGTATTAACAGAGTAAAGCAAAATAATTTTTGTTGTCTTTAGGTTCTTGTCATAATACATTTTATATCTGCATTTATGACCTAATTACTGGATAAATATATTAAAGCATTTTCAAAATTCTCCAATATTCATTCCAATACCATCACTGAATAATAATACCTCAAAATGCACATGATGTGAAATTCTACACAAAATGTTAAGTAAATATGCCATGTATCCATTTTGAAAATTCTAAAACTACAAAGTGGACATTGATGGGGCGCCTGGGTGGCTCAGTTGTTAAACATTTGCCTTCAGCTCAGGACATGATCCCAGGGTCCTGGGATCGAGCCCCACATCTGGCTCCCTGCTCCGCGGGAAGCCTGCTTCTCCCTCTCCCTCTCCCCCCACTTGTGTTCCCTCTCTCACTGTGTCTCTCTCTGTCAAATAAATAAATAAAATCTTAAAAAAAAATGGACATTGAAAAAATAAGACAAAGCAAATGCAGGCTTTTTAATTTATTGTCCACAATTGTATTTATCATCATCACAACCTTAAAGCAATACCAAGTAGAAAAGAAAGTATAAACATATTTTATATTATATTTTATATTCTATTCATTTTCTGTAGACACACGTGTAATTTCTTAACTAAATATACTAAAACAGTCTTCAATTAATATAAATCTGAACACAGAATAGTAATTTCTGTGATTCTTTCTGAAACCTTGATCTTATATGACAAACTTCATCTATACACCACTTTAAACAAACAGTTAATAAAAAAGGTCAAATCAGGGGCGCCTGGGTGGCTCAGTCGTTAAGCGTCTGCCTTCAGCTCAGGTCATGATCTCAGGGTCCTGGGATCGAGCCCCACATCTGGCTCCCTGCTCAGCGGGGAGCCTGCTTCGCCCTCTCCCACTCCACTCTCGCTGTGTCTCTCTGTCAAATAAATAAATAAAATCTTTAAAAAAAAAAAAGGTCAAATCACACAAACCTTTTCTTCTGATAAAACATTTATGCTGTTGCAAGAAATACATAAAGATCCTCTCATCACATACTATAGTTTAATGTGAAAATCACTAAGTCAAACATTACCTTGAAGGCCATCATTTCTAAAGATCGCCAAATCACTTAGGCTTTATATATTAAAGAAAATAATTATAGTTTGAACAACATTTTGGTTCTTCTGCATTAATTTTTGCCATAGTTGTTGTTGTTGTTGTTATAGACTTTATCCCACAATTGCAGAAAACAGAGAAGAATTTATTTTCAAGTTTAGATACTGTAAATGTAGTGTCTGTCTTCATACAGATAAAATATGAGCCGTAATTAATATCAGGATTATTCCATGACTTCTAAAATTGTGGAACAAATTAATTTAAAAAGTTTGAAGTCATCCTTATTAGATTATTTAGTAGGAAGGGAAAGTCAAGAAATCAATGAAGGAATTTCTCTTAAATTTCAAATAATTGTCAAGAACATATAATTGTTTTAGAAATTATATGTGTATTATCAATGTGAATTTAATACAGTCTAACTTTAAATTTCCTTTTATTTCATTAAAGGACATGATCATTTCCTTTTATGTGCTTTTATGGAAAAGCACATAAATAATATATATGCATGTATACACATATGCATCTACACATGTGGATATAGACACATTGCACATCTTCATAGTTCAGTGGAATGTATTCTGTTTGGCTACTGCAGTGTGTGAATTCTCCAGCATTTGTTGATTACCTGAATACCACACACTATTTAATAGACATTGATATAGAAATGTAGGTAATGTCTGTTCACATGTTATCCATTTTGGGGCCATTGTAAATTTAAGTTTAGAATTTCTATTGTGTGGAAACTTTCAATATCTATTTTGAATTTAATTTTTGTCCATAACAAGATTTCTCAGAATTGAATGTATTTTTGAATACTTATATCTTTAGTAATAGAAAATATTCTTTTTAATAGTTTTCTTTTATTAAATGTTAACCCCAATAATAGTTTTAAGACTATTTTTTTACATAATTATGGTGGCTTTACATATTGAACTAAATTCACAATAATTCCTTAATATCCATTCTATAATCATATTTCCTTGACTAACTCAAACATGTGGTTCCTTATTATTGGTTGGTTCAAATAAGTACCCAACATCCACTTGCAGCATTTAGCTGATGTCTTTCTTTTTTTTTCCCTCCCAGTGTTACTGAAATGTAATTGACATACAGCACTGGATAAGTTTAAGGCTTACTAGTTGATATATTCTAAAGTATCTTTTATTCTCAGTCTCCTTTCATCTTGCGTGCGCGTGTGTGTGTGTGTGTGTGTGTGTGACTAGCGGTATGCCCAACTAAGATTACTGATCTGGATTATGGCTAAGGCTTATGGCCATGAAGTAGAAAGAAACTGGTAGTGCATGCAATGATCAAATTCATTACATAAACATGATTAAATCAAAGCACTTTTGAGTTGGAAATCACCTAAGAGAACATATAATTTAATAATCAAATTCAAGTATTCAAGGAAGATAAGTAAAGGATATGTAGGGAGCAGGAACAGAGAATACATGAATCACAATTCAGTGAAGTCGGAGGGTGGGGCAAGGGCTGATTACGGGGGTCATGAAGGAAATTTTGAGTGAGGAAATATTTTATATGTTGATTGTGGCAGTGGTTACATGGGTGTGTGCTTTCATGACCTCAATAAGTACATTTTAAATGGGTTAATATTATTGTATGTAAATTATACCTCAGTAAAGTTGATTTCAAAAATCCTTACGGAAATTTCAGTCAAAAGGTGCAATGCATTTTTGCAATGCCAAACACTGCCTTCTCAGACATAGTAGGTTCTGGGCAGGGATCCCCAAGTGGTTCTGTTGAGAAGCATTATCTCATTTTGAGATGAAATAAAGGGGAAAAGGAAAAATGGGGTGACTGTCGTTATAAGGTCAGAAGCTAACCAAGCCTGGATGAGTCTCCTGGCTACAGATCAGTGTTCTTCCTACAATAACAACAAATTGGATACACTGGTCCCTAAGTCTCTATTTGGAGTCATTTTGAGCCTTATAATAATAATATTACTCAAAAACTATTGTAAAGAACAAGAAATCAGTCTGGAATTGTCCTCAAAGTTAACTATTTTTTAAATTTATTTTTATAGGGACCCATGGCTAATATATTTTAAACAGATCCTCATTTCTATGCAGTTGTAGAATAAAAAGTTGTAAGTATCAAATATTTCCATGTATTGTAATTATTATTCTGGCTTTGTTAGAAGGGGAGATACTTTCAAAAACTATTTATTATGGGGGGGCTGGGTGGCTCAGATGGTTAAGCATCTGCCTTTGGCTCAGGTCATGATCCCAGGGTCCTGGGATCGAGTGCCCCATAGGGCTCCCTGCTTGGCGGGGAACCTGCCTCTCCCTCTCCCTCTACTGTTCCCTCTACTTGTGCTCTCTTGCTCTCTCTGTCAAATAAATAAATAAAATCTTAAAAAAAAACCTATTTATTATAATGTTTTGCCCAATGCACATGAACTTAGAAAAGATTGTGAAATGGAGAGGAGATGAGGTGATATATGGAATGCTTATGTGAGTATTGTGAATCAGTTGAAGAGAAACACAAAATAGTAAATGTATAAGGGCATCATTATATTTGACATTTGTACAAAGGTCATTTAAAAATAAGGATATTGAGAGATGCCTGGGTGGCTCAGGTCTTGATCTCATGGTCATGGATTGAGCCCCCCACCTGCTCCACGATGGGCATGGAGCCTGCTTAAGATTCTTTCTCTCCCTCTCCCTCTCCCCACTCCTACGTGTGCACATGCACACCCACACGCTCTCTCTCTCTCTCTTTCTAAAAAAAAGGATATTGAGAAATCCAAAAAAATATCTGAATTTCATGATAATGGAATCAATTAAATCGTGGAATCTTTTACATTCATTTAATTTATATTCATATTTTAACCTTATTAAATTATGAACAAAGAAATTAAGTGAAGTACGTCAACAGAGTAAAAGGCTTGTTCAAACGTTGGTCCCTATTTTTAAGTTCTTTACATAGTGAGGGTCAGGTGCCTTTAGTTCACCTTGACCACCACTAGATGGAACTCTGGCACCCATGAGCGCATAAAGGAGCCACCTGCTATTCTTGGTTTCAGGAATTTGGAAATACCAACCACTCCCCTAAACAAATTACACCTTTTGCTTCTTCTTCTTCTTCTTTTTTTTTTCTTTTCTTTTCTTTCTTTCTTTCTTTCTTTCTTTCTTTCTTTCTTTCTTTCTTTCTTTCTTTCTTTTTTTTTTTTGCATGATATATCCATGGAAATACCTGATGACTTCAAGTCCTTAAAATCCTCTCTTCAAAATTCTTTGTAATTTTCCCTCATGGTACTTACCAAACACACTCTCATCCTGGTACTTAGCTTTAGTTAGGGATAAATTCTATCTACATTCTTAAGGATTAAGTAGTTACCACTCTGCTAAAGTCTCTCAAACAGACCATGGCTTCTACCAAACTTGTTCCACAATAGTTAGTTCTTACTAATATCAACAGCAAGAAAATATTATCCATAGCAAATTTCTAGGGACAATCTTAAATATATGTATGCCCAAATCTAAAAGAAGCAGTCATTTTCTAGCCCACTCCTTAAAACACTTTCTGAAATTCTCTCAGTAAAATATTCCCTCATGTAAATAATCTATTTTTTTCTTTATTTTATTAATATGAGCATCAATCTCTCTGGATTTCATGATTCCAAACTTAGTCAGAAAAAAATATTTTGCCTTAATAGCCTATTGCATTAAGATAAATGCATTTTTCACTTAATTTAATATAAATTTAAATTTTACCATTTATACTCACTAAAGGTACAGTGGTAAAAGAATCTTGTCTCTTTGGCCCCTCTCCAAATCTTTTACAAATTCAATTATATAATTCAAAATCGGGGGACTCCTGTTACCTCCTAAAACCCATGACATCTCTAGTTAACCTCTCAGGGTAAATGGGACAGCCGTGGATCAGCCTGGTGTGCGCAACTTGTGCTTTATATTGTATATCCGGGACTCTCCTTTAAAACATGGAAAGAATAATTTGTTTAACACAGCATAAAGTAGATGAAATCTACCAAAGCTAAGATATAAGTGTTTTATGCTATTTGAAAAACAATCTACTTACGCTGTTTCAAAAACAATAAGAATTTCTACTCTATTTCTCAAAAACAAAACTTAGGCAATGACAGAAAATGCCATTTTCTTCACAGTGTCTCTCATCAGTGGGTTAGCCGAGCAATCATTTTCACAAGAAAATTGTTTAGACTACATGCTAAAGAGGACTAAATGTTTAGTTCAAATACACTGTTTGAATTTTATGCCTAACAGTCCAAAGAGTAATCCAAGTAAACATTTCCACTGAAAAAAAGAACCGAATTGACAACTTTGTCACTTAGCAAATTATTCAAATCAAATTTCTGTTTTGGAATATAGGAATTACCTCAATAATATTTCCTATAAGGTTATAATTGCATTGTAATTGAAAAGAAATGAGCTTTGTTTTTGATTCTGGGAATGTTAGGACAGGGCTTTTCTTTGGGGTTAGGACATTCATATATATACATTGACTATAAATGTACTGTCTTAGAGAAAACTGATTATCTCTAAAGTGACTTTAAGCAAGGCTTTGTCTCAACCTTATTTTAGTAATAATCGCTTCTTTCATTTTCATTCGGGTGAAGAACACCATAAATTCAGAATTCTACTTTGATTTTGTTTGGGACTTTGTGTTTTTTGTTTTGTTTTGTTTTGTTTTTGTTTTTTACTTTTCAATAAAGAAGATTCTGAAAGTAACTCTCTATAGTACTCTATAGCTAAAACACATCTAAATGAAAGGATGGAGAAAGAATCACTAAGGCCTTCCTGGGAAACTTCATAAGAATGATAGACATAAGAGAACGGAAAGGTAACAGCTGTTTCAAAGAGGCAATATAAAGCCCAGATGTTTGGCACATTCATGTTGCGGTAATTGGACAAGTGAGAGTCATATTTTCCTTTGTCCAATAATCATTATGCTTCTCCTATTTGAAAAATCTTCTTAAATAAGCAGTGTTGGTAAGAGAAAGAAAGAAGAGGAAAAAGAAAACACAACAACCAACTAATTTACTCTCCCTCATGGTTTTTGACAATGGTGTAGGCAATTCCAGAGAGAAAACAGATATTCATACATAGGGAATAAATATTTTTTTTTAAAAAAGCATTACTGAAAATGAGATAACATGAAAGGAAATAAATATTTTACTACTTCTGCAGTTATTATTTTAGACATATATCGGGACTAGGCTAGCGCAGTTAATCATCCTGTGAAACAGGCTCATTTCTGGATACCTAGATTGGAGAAAATGAGTTAGGGAATCATTTAAAAACATCATATGCTTTTCAGTAGTGAAATACTAAAAGCCTTAGTCAGGGAATATATGAATGTACATAAATAAGTCCTTTTAGAAAGCAAAACTGCTGGCGCTCTTATCATATGTTCAACTGACGTAGAAGAGAGAGTTTTACAAACAACTTTAAATATTTAGAATATTTCACATTAAGTTCTTGAGAAAATTTGTATTTATGTAATTTTCATACTATCCATTGTAGAATTGGAAAAAAATACAATGGTATTTTAGATTTCTCATCCTACTCTTTGTTTAGAAAGTGATTTTTTAACAAAATAATTTTCAGGAGATTATTGAATACATTTCCTATGTGACCCTTGATTTTTAAATAACTATGCTTCATGTGAAAGAAAGAAAGAAAGAAAAAGAAAGAAAGAAAGAAAAAAAGAAACAAAAAGAAAGAAAGCAAGCCATACAACACAATATTGTGTGAACTGAAAAATATGTTTATTTAAATAGAGTCAATATCAGTTTCTGAAATCAAATTTTATTTTCTTTATGGCAAGAAAACAAAGTTTTTCCTTTAATAGACTATGTATCCCAAGATGATTTCAATGTACTTTTACTTAGAAACACTAGCTGCTCTTACATACGAATTTTCAAAGCTTGGCAAGGCTTTGGAAAGGATGATGAAAATTACTATTGCACGACCTTCAGGTTTTCTTTGTTTCATAAAGGGCTAAGATAGCATTTTTGTCATTTTTCTTTCAGCTCTGGTCTTTCATCATAAATATCAAAGCATGCAATTATGCCTTCTATCCTACTACAGTCTGCCTGTTTTCCTAGCCATGGTGATGGTGTTTTCTCTCTCACAAGACTTTATTTCATTTATTGAAATTCTGTAAATCATCTCCTAATTTGTTGAATAAAATAAATTGTGAAAACAATGAATATTAGACTGATGAAATATTATTAAAACAATAATGATATTTTTATCAAAGCCAACATCAGACGCCGAGAGATTTCTCTAGTAGGCTGAGTGTCACATGTACCATTCTCATATTAGAATGATTTGACCTACAGGTGGGATTTTATTATTGGTGCTTATTATGAGAAGCATACTTGTCTAACCCCATGCAGTCTTGAATTTTCCTACTATTGCTTTACTTCTCATATTAAATTTACCTTCTAAATGAGTCTTATTATTCTATCTCAATACACATTCTACATATTTTATCCTAGATCTATCGTTCCCAAATGTTTATGCATCATACATATCTCAAATTAGAACTATCCTAAATAGGTCAATGTGATAAGTTAGCAACAATTTTGTATTTAATTCCAGAAACCATAAATTAAAATAACATGCAAGATAGATTAAGGCAACAGACACAATAATAGTTTTGTACACATATGTCCTCTTTCTAAGCATTAGGTAAAATCCTGAAAAATCATAAGCCATAGGAATTTATACATTGGAATCTATTTCCACGTTTGTTTCCATTAATATTTCAGACATTTCATTTATAAAAAGATAAGTTGTCCCTAAGTATAATAGAAATTATGCTTAAGCACCTGAGTATTCACCTAAAGGAGGAATAATAGCTACCTGGGCTCTGGAGCCAGACAGACCCGAATTGAAATTCCTGTTTCTTTTCTTACAGATAAACATTTTTTGCCAAGTTTTTTAATCTATAAAATGGACACAATGATAGTAACAACCTCATCAAAACATTGGAAGGATTAAATGATAAATTTCATGCAAAGAATTTGGCCCAGGGTAAAGCGAGTAATGAATTAAATTCATTATTGCTCTTAACTATTATTATTTTGTTGATTTTGTCAGTTTTTCATATTCAATTTTTGCACGTGAGAAAATTCTGATGTATAACTATGTACCACACGTGGGTTTTATGAAAAAGGATGACCGTCCCTACCTCAGCAAGTAAGCTGGTTTTCAGAAGCTGAACTGAGACTGTAGAGTAGGCCGCTGCTTTGATCTAAGGTAGGGGGATCCTGCAAACAAGGACGGGGAAGACTGAAGTGCAGAAATCAAGCCACACATACCAGGAAAATGAAATAATTAGAGATCGAAAAAGACAATGAGAAAGCATGCTGAGCTTGGTTAAAACTGGACAACATTCAAATACATGCTGGGGTTTGAGAATAGCTAGAAGAAAAATGTCAGAGTGAGATTTTCATACAGTGACTATGGACAATCTGTTATTGCTGAGTCAGAGCATTCAAAGTGATATTTTATATGGTATTAGATGGCCCAAGACATGATTTTTGTGAGAGGAAAATTAGCTTTGGGATCTGGGCCTATATTCCAGCTCACTTTCCCCTTTACCAATGGAGCCTGTCTCAACAAGTCAATAATCTCTCCGATGTTTCTTTGTAAAACTGATGATCCCTAGGGCTGTGTTGAGCGAAGCATCATCAAGAGGAAGAGAGGAGAGAGAACCATGGTCAAGAAAAGGCGCTACAAAGATGCAGGTACAGAGAGGTCCATCATGGCATTTTGCAAGAATGAAGAACTTGAGACATCAAACTTATCCATCATTGAATGAATATTAAAATAGAGGATCTGATATCCATACTATTAAATATGAGGCAGGCACTCAAAGCAGCTAGAGCAGTTGTAAAGGGAAAAGGCAGCCATGTGGTAATGACATCAAACAAAAGCAAAAGGTAGATTCCAGATAAGCAGAGTTTTTCTCCATTTGGGGTTAGGGAGATTATGGGAGAGGGGAGAAAATGTCCAGATAAAAGGCAATTGATGTAAAACAGCGAGGGCATGCAGCTGTCAGCAACAGGGACTGACAATGTGTACTGCATCCAAGGTAAGAAGACAGTTAATATTCTGGGACAGGAAATCTAGACTCTGAGAACATAAGATCATCAGACAGAGAAGAACAAAAACAAATTTCCTTCAAAGAAAATTAAGTTTCCAAGAAGAAAATGGGACTAACATTAATCTGTTTCTGCAGTAAATTTCTTATCAACTTTACTTTTCAATACCTTTTTTTTTTTTTATTTTTTTTTTTTTAAAGATTTTATTTATTTATTTGAGACAGAGAGAATGAGAGCACATGAGATGGGGGAGGGTCAGAGGGAGAAGCAGGCTCCCTGCCGAGCAGGGAGCCCGATGCGGGACTCGATCCAGGGACTCCAGGATCATGACCTGAGCCGAAGGCAGTCGCTTAACCAACTGAGCCACCCAGGCGCCCGACTTTTCAATACCTTTAACTAGGTATTGAGTTAGTATCTCATTGTTTCAAAAGATAAGAAAAGAATATAAAACTTTAAAAAATATTAGTTACTAGGGGAGCCTGGGTGGCTCAGTCAGTTAAGTGACCGACTCTTGATTTCTGCTCAGGTCATGATCTCAGGGTCATGAGATTGAGCCCCGTGTTGGGCTCTGAACTCAGTGGGGAGTCTGCTCGAGATTCTCTTTCTCCCTCCCCCTCTGTACTTCCCCTCTACCCTACCTCACACTTGCTCTGTCTCTCTCTTTGTCTCTAAAATAAATAAATAAATTTTTTAAAAAATTTACAGTTACCCAATGCCTTTATGTGCTTCTCTTTGCCCTCTCTGAAAAACCTGTTCTTGGGAAGGATGTGACAAACTCATTCACTCTCAAAAGAGAGAAGAAAGAGACGGATAACCACCTTAAATAGTTCGGAATTTATTTTTCAAGTGTTTTTATGCAGAGAAAGAGAGTAAGAGATACAAAACCAAGTACTTAAATATTGCATACAGATAAAAGTTAAATATAATGTTAACAATATTATTAATTTTTTTTTTAATTTTTTTATTGTTATGTTAATCCCCATACATTACATCATTAGTTTTAGATATAGTGTTCCATGATTCATTGTTTGTGCATAACACCCAGTGCTCCATGCAGAACGTGCCCTCCTCAATACCCATCACCAGGCTAACCCATCCTCCCAACCCCCTCCCCTCTAGAACCCTCAGTTTGTTTTTCAGAGTCCATTGTCTCTCATGGTTCTTCTCCCCCTCCGATTTCCCCCCCTTCATTCTTCCCCTCCTGCTACATTCTTCTTCTTCTTTTTTTCTTTCTTAACATATATTGCATTATTTGTTTCAGAGGTACAGATCTGAGATTCAACAGTCTTGCACAATTCACAGCGCTTACCAGAACACATACCCTCCCCAGTGTCCATCACCCAGTCACCCCATCCCTCCCACCCCCCCACTCCAGCAACCCTCAGTTTGTTTCCTGAGATTAAGAATTCCTCATATCAGTGAGGTCATATGATACATGTCTTTCTCTGTTTGACTTATTTCGCTCAACATAATACCCTCCAGTTCCATCCACGTCGTTGCAAATGGCAAGATCTTATTCCTTTTGATGGCTGCATAATATTCCATTGTATATATATACCACATCTTCTTTAGCCATTCATCTGTTGATGGACATCTTGGCTCTTTCCACAGTTTGGCTATTGTGGACATTGCTGCTATAAACATCGGGGTGCACGTAGCCTTTCGGGTCCCTACTTTTGTATCTTTGGGGTAAATACCCAGTAGTGCAATTGCTGGATCATATGGTAGCTCTATTTTCAACTTTTTGAGGAACCTCCATACTGTTTTCCAGAGTGGCTGCACCAGCTTGCATTCCCACCAACAGTGTAGGAGGGTTCCCCTTTCTCCGCATCCTCGCCAACATCTGTCATTTCCTGACTTGTTAATTTTAGCCATTCTGACTGGTGTGAGGTGGTATCTCATTGAGGTTTTGATTTGGATTTCCCTGATGCCGAGCGATATTGAACACTTTTTCATGTGTCTGTTGGCCATTTGGATGTCTTCTTTGGAGAAATGTCTGTTCATGTCTTCTGCCCATTTCTTGATTGGATTCTTTGTTCTTTTGGTGTTGAGTTTGATGAGTTCTTTATAGATTTTGGATACTAGCCCTTTATCTGATATGTCATTTACAAATATCTTTTCCCATTCTGTCAGTTGTCTTTTGGTTTTGTTGACTGTTTCCTTTGCTTTGCAAAAGCTTTTTATCTTGATGAAGTCCCAATAGTTCATTTTTGCCCTTGCTTCCCTTGCCTTTGGCGATGTTTCTAGGAAGAAGTTGCTGCGGCTGAGGTCGAAGAGGTTGCTGCCTGTGTTCTCCTTTAGGATTTTGATGGACTCCTGTCTCACATTGAGGTCTTTCAACCATTTGGAGTCTATTTTTGTGTGTGGTGTAAGGAAATGGTCCAGTTTCATTCTTCTGCATGTGGCTGTCCAATTTTCCCAACACCATTTGTTGAAGAGACTGTCTTTTTTCCATTGGACATTCTTTCCTGCTTTGTCAAAGATTAGTTGACCATAGAGTTGAGGGTCCATTTCTGGGCTCTCTATTCTGTTCCATTGATCTATGTGTCTGTTTTTGTGCCAGTACCATACTGTCTTGATGATGACAGCTTTGTAGTAGAGCTGGAAGTCTGGAATTGTGATGCCGCCAGCTTTGCTTTTCTTTTTCAACATTCCTCTGGCTATGCGGGGTCTTTTCTGGTTCCATACAAATTTTAGGATTATTTGTTCCATTTCTTTGAAGAAAGTGGATGGTATTTTGATGGGGATTGCATTGAATGTGTAGATTGCTCTAGGTAGGATTGACATCTTCACAATATTTGTTCTTCCAATCCATGAGCATGGAACGTTTTTCCATTTCTTTGTGTCTTCCTCAATTTCTTTCATGAGTATTTTATAGTTTTCTGAGTACAGATCCTTTGCCTCTTTGGTTAGATTTATTCCTAGGTATCTTATGGTTTTGGGTGCAATTGTAAATGGGATCGACTCCTTCATTTCTCTTTCTTCTGACTTGTTGTTGGTGTATAGGAATGCCACTGACTTCTGTGCATTGATTTTATATCCTGCCACTTTACTGAATTCCTGTATGAGTTCTAGCAATTTTGGGGTGGAGTCTTTGGGATTTTCCACATAAAGTATCATATCATCTGCAGAGAGTGAGAGTTTGACTTCTTCTTTGCCGACTTGGATGCCTTTGATTTCTTTTTGTTGTCTGATTGCTGTGGCTAGGACTTCCAATACTATGTTGAATAGCAGTGGTGATAGTGGACATCCCTGCTGCGTTCCTGACCTTAGGGGGAAAGCTCTCAGTTTTTCCCCATTGAGAATGATATTCGCTGTAGGTTTTTCATAGATGGCTTTTATGATATTGAGGTATGTACCCTCTATCCCTATACTCTGAAGAGTTTTGATCAAGAAAGGATGCTGTACTTTGTCAAATGCTTTTTCTGCATCTATTGAGAGGATCATATGATTCTTGTTCTTTCTTTTGTTAATGTATTGTATCACGTTGATTGATTTGCGGATGTTGAACCAACCTTGCAGCCCAGGGATAAATCCCACTTGGTCGTGGTGAATAATCCTTTTAATGTACTGTTGGATCCTATTGGCTAGTATTTTGGTGAGAATTTTTGCATCCATGTTCATCAGGGATATTGGTCTGTAATTCTCCTTTTTGATGGGGTCTTTGTCTGGTTTGGGGATCAAGGTAATGCTGGCCTCATAAAATGAGTTTGGAAGTTTTCCTTCCATTTCTATTTTTTGGAACAGTTTCAGAAGGATAGGTATTAATTCTTCTTGAAATGTTTGGTAGAATTCCCCTGGGAAGCCATCTGGCCCTGGGCTTTTGTGTTTTGGGAGATTTTTGATGACTGCTTCTATTTCCTTAGTGGTTATAGGTCTGTTCAGGTGTTCTATTTCTTCCTGGTTCAGTTTTGGTAGTTGATACATCTCTAGGAATGCATCCATTACTTCCAGGTTATCTAATTTGCTGGCATAGAGTTGCTCATAATATGTTCTTATAATTGTTTGTATTTCTTTGGTGTTGGTTGTGATTTCTCCTCTTTCATTCATGATTTTGTTGATTTGGGTCATTTCTCTTTTCTTTTTGATAAGTCTGGCCAGGGGCTTATCAATCTTGTTAATTCTTTCAAAGAACCAGCTCCTAGTTTCGTTGATCTGTTCTACTGTTCTTTTAGTTTCTATTTCATTGATTTCTGCTCTGATCTTTATTATTTCTCTTCTCCTGCTGGGTTTAGGCTTTATTTGCTGTTCTTTCTCCAGCTCCTTTAGGTGTAGGGTTAGGTTGTGTACTTGAGACCTTTCTTGTTTCTTGAGAAAGGCTTGTATTGCTATATACTTTCCTCTTAGGACTGCCTTTGCTGTATCCCAAAGATTTTGAATAGTTGTGTTTTCATTTTCATTGGTTTCCATGAATTTTTTTAATTCTTCTTTAATTTCCTGGTTGACCCATTCATTCTTCAGTAGGATGCTCTTTAGCCTCCATGTATTTGAGTTCTTTCCGACTTTCCTCTTGTGATTGAGTTCTAGTTTCAAAGCATTGTGGTCTGAAAATAGGCAGGGAATGATCCCAATCTTCTGGTACCGGTTGAGACCTGATTTATGACCTAGGATGTGATCTATTCTGGAGAATGTTCCATGGGCACTAGAGAAGAATGTGTATTCCGTTGCTTTGGGATGGAATGTTCTGAATATGTCTGTGAAGTCCATTTGGTCTAGTGTGTCATTTAAAGTCTTTATTTCCTTGTTGATCTTTTGCTTAGATGATCTGTCCATTTCAGTGAGGGGGGTGTTAAAGTCCCCCACTATTATTGTATTGTTGTCGATGTGTTTCTTTGCTTTTGTTATTAATTGCCTTATATAATTGGCTGCTCCCATGTTAGGGGCATAGATATTTACAATTGTTAGATCTTCTTGTTGGATAGACCCTTTAAGTATGATATAGTGTCCTTCCTCATCTCTTATTACAGTCTTTGGTTTAAAATCTAATTTGTCTGATATAAGGATTGCCACCCCAGCTTTCTTTTGGTGTCCATTAGCATGGTAAATGGTTTTCCACCCCCTCACTTTCAATCTGGGGGTGTCTTTGGGTCTAAAATGAGTCTCTTGCAGACAGCATATCGATGGGTCTTGTTTTTTAATCCAGTCTGATAGCCTGTGTCTTTTGATTGGGGCATTTAGCCCATTTACATTCAGGGTAACTATTGAAAGATAGGAATTCAGTGCCATTGTATTGCCTGTAAAGTGACTGTTACTGTATATTGTTTGTGTTCCTTTCTGGTCTATGTTGCTTTTAGGCTCTCTCTTTGCTTAGAGGACCCCTTTCAATATTTGTTGTAGGGCTGGTTTCGTGTTTGCAAATTCCTTTAGTTTTTGTTTGTCCTGGAAGCTTTTTATCTCTCCTTCAATTTTCAATGACAGCCTAGCTGGATATAGTATTCTTGGCTGCATATTTTTCTCATTTAGTGCTCTGAATATGTCCTGCCAGTCCTTTCTGGCCTGCCAGGTCTCTGTGGATAAGTCTGTTGCCAATCTAATGTTTCTACCATTGTAGGTTACATATCTCTTCTCCCGAGCTGCTTTCAGGATTTTCTCTTTGTCTCTGAGACTCGTAAGTTTTACTATTAGATGTCGGGGTGTTGACCTATTTTTATTGATTTTGAGAGGGGTTCTCTGTGCTTCCTGGATTTTGATGCCTGTTTCCTTCCCCAAATTAGGGAAGTTCTCTGCTATAATTTGCTCCATTATACCTTCTGCCCCTCTCTCTCTTTCTTCTTCTTCTGGGATCCCAATTATTCTAATGTTGTTTCATCTTATGGTATCGTTTATCTCTCGAATTCTGCCCTCGTGATCCAGTAGTTGTTTATCTCTCTTTTTCTCAGCTTCTTTATTTTCCATCATTTGGTCTTCTATCTCACTGATTCTTTCTTCTGCCTCATTTATCCTAGCAGTTAGCGCCCCCATATGTGATTGCACCGCATTGATAGCCTTTTTGATTTCTACTTGGTTAGATTTTAGTTCTTTTACTTCTCCAGAAAGGGTTTCTCTAATAACTTCCATGTTTTTTTCAAGCCCAGCTAGTATCTTTAAAGTGATGATTCTGAACTCTAGATCTGACATCGTACTAATGTCCGTATGGAGTAGGTCCCTGGCAGTCGGTACTACCTCTTGTTCTTTTTGTTGAGGTGATTTTTTCCGTCTTGTCATTTTGTGCAGAGGAGAATAGATTAATGAGAGAACAAAATGCTAGCAGGGTAACAACGTCCCCAGAAAATATACTCTAAACAAATCAGAAAAGACCTGAAGCAGTGGGAAAAGAAAGGGAAAGAGAGAAAAAAGAAAAGGAAAGAAAAAAAGAAAAAAGAAAAAGATAAAGATAAAAACAAACAAAAGCAGAACAAAACAAAACAAAACCAAAACAGAATGTGATCAAATATGATCAGGCTGGATTATAGATCAGTGCCACACACTAGATTTTGGGTGTATTTTGGTCTGTTAAAAGAAAGTCCCTCCCAAAATTTTAAAGAAAGAAAAACTTGTATATGTACAAAAATAAGGGTTGATATGATGAAGGGATGGAATATGACTGTAAAGATGGAAATTATAAAAAAATTTTTTAAAAAAGGATTTGATAAGTTGTTTGAAAAAAGAAAGAAGAGGATTAAAAAAAAAAAAAAGAGAAAAGAAAAAAGGGAGAGAATGTGATCAGGCAGGGGAGAAGAAAAAAAACATACACTAGAGATTTAGATTATATTTTGATCTGTTAGAAGAAACTATCTCAAGATTTTAAAGAGAGAACAACTTATATATATATGCCAAAAATATGGGTAACTACTATGAAGGGATAGAATATGACTTTAAAAATGAAAAATAAAAATGTTTTTTTTTTAAAAAAGGGATTGATAAGATGTTGGTGAAAAAGGGAAAAAGAAAAATTCAAAAAAAAAGAAAAAAGGAAAAAAGAAAAAAAGTTAAAAAAAAAAAATAATAATTAACTTTGAAAGACTAAAAAATCATGGTAAAAAAGCCATGAATTCTATGTGCAGTATTCCCCTAGCGCTGGAGTTCTGCCGTTCTCATTGATCGGTAAACTTGGTCTTGGCTGGCTGTTCTCGCTGATCTTCTGGGGGAGGGGCCTGTTGCCGTGGTTCCCAAATGTCTTTGCCGGAGGCAAAATTGCCCCGCCCTTGCCGGTCCGGGCTAAGTAATCTGCTCGGGTTTGCTCTCCGGAGCTTTTGTTCCCTGCAAGCTTTCCGTACAGCTTTGGAGGCGGAGAGTGAAAATGGCGGCCTCCAGTCTCCGTCCCGGAGGAGCCGAGAACTCGGGGTCCCGCTCCTCAGCGAGCCCCCAGAGAAAAGCGGTCAGTCACTCCCGTCTCCCCGGTCTCCGGCCACACTCTGCGCTCACTCGGCCTGTGACCGCGCCTTTCTATCTGGCACCCGACCCCGGGTGGAGTCTCCAAACCCAGCAGATCCCCGCGGTGCGCTCCCGCACCTCTCCTCCCGGGGGAAGAAGGTGAGTCTCCCCGGATCTGCCGCTTGTTGGGTCCCTGCTGGAGGAGCAGTGGCCCGACTGTGCCGCGGATCACGGTTTATGGCAACCCCGAGCTGAGAGCCCGCGCCTGGGCTCCGTCTCTGCAGCCGGCTTCCCTGCTCCGATACCTGGGAGCTCTGCCGCACTCAGGCACCCCCGGTCTTTCTGTGACCCCGAGGGTCCTGAGACCACACTGACCCGCGAGGGTTCCACCCCCCACTTCGCCACCAGAGTGACGTCCCTTGGCAGAGCAGACTTCTAAAAGTTCCGATTTTGTGCTCCTCGGCTCTATCACTTGCCAGAAGCGGCCGACGGAGGCCCCTCCCCCGCCGTCTATCCTCCCGAATATCGCCTCGGATTCACTTCTCCGCACGTCCTACCTTCCAGAAAGTGGTCGCTTTTCTGTTCAGAGTTGTTGCTCTTCTTTTCTTCGATCTCCTGTTGAGTTTGTAGGTGTTCAGAATGGTTTGATCCCTATCCAGCTGAATTCCTGAGAGGAGACGAAATCCAGGTCTCCTACTCCTCCGCCATCTTGCTCCGCCCCCCAACAATATTATTAATTTAACAATATAATGTTAAAGGCAGAATTTTTTTCCTGATTGCTGGATTTACTTTTTTCCCATGATTGATTTAAGATTACTACATTTTCTTGTTAGTAGAAAACATATTTGAATCTATAATTTATCAATATCAATAATTAAATTGCGTCTATAAATCCCTGGCATGTACCACACAGTTCAGCTTTATACCTG
This sequence comes from Phoca vitulina, assembly GCF_004348235.1. Classification (NCBI taxonomy): domain Eukaryota; kingdom Metazoa; phylum Chordata; class Mammalia; order Carnivora; family Phocidae; genus Phoca; species Phoca vitulina. The sequence goes on from NW_022589728.1 coordinate 25,995,728, forward strand.
TTTCCCCTACATTATTTCTCAAGTCTAAAAACAAGGTGAAACCCATAAGTGGATACAGGGATAGCCCTATATGCTATCGTTAATCGATCCTATTTTCAAGAGTAACAATAATCGCAAAGATTAATTATTACGTACCAGGCATCATGCTGAATGATTTACATGGACTGATGCATTTAATCCTCATGACAATTCTGTGAAGTAGATGTTATTTCTCACCCCATACTACACATAAAATGATTGAGGATTAATTAAACATTTTGCCCAACATACACTACTAGTAAGTAAAAGGATTCACACCCAGGGTGTCTTATTCCAAAAGATATGCAATTAACCATTCTATTCCATGTCATTTTCCTTATCTAACCTATAGGTTTCTTTTTCTCTATTCTTAAGTTAAATGGTATTTTTTTCTATAATCCATTTATACATATATAATTTTACTTAATTCACATGTTTTGATAGTTGATGAGAAAAGTTTTCAAAAAGATGTCTTAATTTAGATGATCAACTAATCATATCTATAAATGAAATCTGATGATGTTTTGTCTTTACTAGTTAACAAGCAACAGCAGCAATTGAACCCACCAATAATTGTGTTATATGAATCAGACACTATTTTAGGGGGAGGGGCCCCTAAATACTTTCTATTAGGAAGCTTCAGAATGTACTCCTATCCTTGAAGAGTGTGGCCAAGCAGCTCAAACTTGAATTCTGTGATTCAGAATTCGCATTATGCATTTCTTCTCACAATATATGAAAGAAAATTTGATCAGGGACAGAACCCAGATTCGTATGTCTAAAAACAGTGCACTATCTTTAACAACAGGTATACAAGTAATTAATACCTTTAAATGGTGATAGTCAAAATTATTCACACATGAAAAGGGAATTTCATGTGGTTGTTCTATTTATGACATTCCTAATTGTTATCAAATTTATTCTGACACAGAACTGCAATGTTTTCATCAGTATGAACTGGCATGTCACAAAAATGCTAACACCCTGACTATATCATTAGTTAAATGTCAGAAAACATATTTTCCCCACAAACAAAACTTTCTGTAATGTCTGATAAACCAAAAATAAAAGAGTACCAGGAAAGGAGATGATGTCATTAACCCTTCCCTAAAAGTATGATTCTTAAATCCCAGCAACACTTCATTTCTTGGCATTGAAAAAACTATTTTAAACCATGCTTATTTATCTAGGAAGGCTCTCTTCTACTGAAATAAGACATCAGTAGATAATCCATCATTGTGTCTAGAAAATGTGATAGTTCATCATATTGTGAATAAATGACAAAGTAAATTAAAATATTCTGGGTAAATTTTTTTAACAGGCTGTTCTTTGTTTTAAATATAGAATAGAAACAGAAAATGATCACAAAGTATGGTATAAAAAGCAGTAATAAGTTTGAAACCCTTGAGGGTACCTGTAAAATCTTCAAACAAGAGAGACCAAACAATTTTAAAAGATACTAAAGAAACAAATGAATGGTTAAATATCCAAATAATTCAACATGAAAAACTGAAAATAAAGAGAATTTAATCTGTAAGATAGAAGTATTTTAATTTTGCATTAAAATGTATATGACCTTAATCTCAAAATAAATAAATACATGGATAATGATACTCATTAGAAATTATACTGACATTTAAAAAAATTCTTCAAAAGATATAGTTGCAAAAATTTCAAAATATAGATTTTAAATGATCAACATTTATGTTTAACATTAAACATATGGTTCGAAATTCTAGAATTTGTCTTCTCTAAATACAAAAAAAATCCACGACTTTCTATATATTTACATTATAAACACTGATACCAAAAATTATTTGACAGGGTAATATATATATTTTATAGGTCACTCAATCATACTATAGATTTTGCTTCCATCAGTAAGAATCCTGTTCAAGTAGCCATGTAATTCAGTAAAGAGTTAAAATGTAAAATTTGAGGCATCAAAAATAGCATTTAAAGAGATTTTGGCTTTCTATGTACAAAGCCTCTGTTCTTTCTAATCTAAAACAAAATGTTTTGTTCAATTTTTCATTGTTTTCTGATTGAAAAATCAAGCCATTTGACTGATACTTCCTCTGACTTTACTTGAGCCATATGCCATATGTTTTGATATGCTTAAATTTTAGGTTGATGCCTATTTAAATCAATAATTATTTAGAAGAATATTGTTAATTTCCAAGTTAATACTGTGGCCTTGTTATTTTCCGTGTTATTTATTTATAGTTTTGGTTATTTTGTAATGATTTATGAACTACTATTTCTAATTTTTGGAATGTGCTGAGACTATTTTTTAATATAATATACATGCTTGAGAAAACATATTGTCTATTTTTTAGGGTAGAGAGTACTATACATATTTATTAAACATTGCTAATTATGTCCTTCAAATTCTGGTTTTCAACTATTTGGCTTGTGATATACCATGGAAGTTTAAAGAGTCTAATCTAGATTTCTCAATGAATTTCTTGAAGTTTTTGCTTCTTGTAATTTTATGCTGTATTATATGAAACTAGGATTCTTGAGAATTATATGCCTTGGGTCTCATTTAATGCTTTAAGTCTTAGAGTCAATCTTAATCAATATTGATATTCCTACTTCTTATTGGTTCTATTTGCATCATGTTTTCCCCAACATTTTACAGTAAATATCCTTAGATGTATATCTTTTATTTTGTTCTTTTTAATCTAAATGGAGCTATTTACTAAGATAATGATTAATTTCGATCTCATTTTCATTTATTATCTTACCATATAAGTGTGATTGTGAATGATTATTAGGTATTATATTTTTATGCTTTCTTCTTACATGCAGTGTTTTATATAAAGGCATTTGCTGATTTAAATTTCTTCCTAACTTTCTCATGCTCCTTTCTCATGCTTCCTAACTTTCTCATGCTCCTCTTCCCAGCTCTTTTATTTTGTAATAAGATTTTTATTTTATTCTATCCTTTAAAGATTTATTTAGTTATTTGAGAGAGAGAGCGTGAGCAGTGGGGAAGGGGCTGAGAGAGAGAATCTCGACCAGACTCCACACTGAGCATGGAGCTCAACGAGGGGCTCGATCTCACAACCCTGAGATCATGACCTGAGCTGAAACCAAGAGTTGGATGCTTAATTGACTAAGCCGCCCAGGCGCCCCAGATATTTATTTTAGTTACAATTGTCACAGTTTTATATGTCATACCATTCCTTTTATGAATTATATATCACGTGAGCATTTGATTTGCAATAAGAGTTACCAGTCATCTAGATTCTATTGTCCGTTCAATTATTTCAATGCCTCCCAACTAGATTTTCCCATAATACGGTCCCATTTTAGAGTTCCTTATTGGGCACCAAATCTTGATTGGCTAGAATACCTTATTGAGAGAATTTTTCAAGAACTCACAGGTGTTACATTCTCTGAATATTTTTGTATTCTCAGACTTCTGTTGTCTTTATACATGGACACAATTCGACTAAATATTGAATTCTTGGATTGCTTCCCTCAAGCCTCTATCGATCAGCGCTGCCCAATGGAACTTTCTATTCTATACCTTCAGTGTCCAACACAGTGGCTATTAGTTTTGATTTTCTGTTTGCTTGCTTACTTGCTTCACGAATTTTGAAACTCAATTATTATGTGTGTATGTAATTGTATTATTATTTTATGATGGATTGAACCTTTTATCATTAAAATAATTTCTCTTTGTCCCTTATAGCACACAGGTATTGTCTATTTTGATATTGAAATGGCCATACTAATTTTTTTATGTTTACTCTTTGCTTGCTGCATATTTTTTTTCCATCCACAAACTTTAACCTATTTGTGTCCCTATATTTAAATTGTATAGATAGCAAATAAGGAAATGTGGGGAGGGAGGAGAGAGTAGGATTACAAAGGGTCACAAGGAAACTTTTGGGGATAATGGTATGTTCACTACCTTGAGTGTGGTAATAGTTTTACAGATATATACTTATATCAAAATTTTACCAATTTTCCTTTCTTCCTTCCTCCCTTCCCTCCTTCTTCCCTTCTTCCAATCATCTGTCCCTCCCTTCTTCCTTTCTTCCTTCCTGCCTTCTTTGTCTCTTTCTTTCCTAACTTGTTATTCTCCTCAAGGATTAATTTTCCTTTTTTGTTATCATTTATAAATTTTTTCAGCTTTATTGAGATAAAACTGACAAATTTGTAATATATTTAAAGTGTATGACGTGATGATTAATACATGTACACATTGCGGAAGGATTCCACAATTGACTCAATACATCTATCATCTCACATATTTACCTTTTTTGTGAGAACACTTAAATTCTACTTTCTTAGCAAATTTCAGTTATATAATATCATATTATCAACTAGCCACCATGTTTTACATTAGATCCTTAGTACTTATTCATCTTATAATTAAAAGTTTGTACCCTTTACCAACCTCTATTTACCTAACCCTTCAGACTCTGGACCCTGCTTCTATGAGCTCAACATTTTTTTTCTCACATTCCACATATAAGCGATACCATGTACTATTTTTTCTTTTTCTGTCTGGCTTATTTCTCTTAGCATAATGTCCCTGAGGTTCATCCATGTTGTTGCAAATGACAGAATTTCCTTCTTTTTTGAGGCTTAGTAATATTCCACTGTACACCACATCTTACTTATCCATTCATCCATTAACAGACACTTACATTGTTTTTATATATTGACTATTGTGAATCATGTTTCAGAGAACATGGAGTGCAGATATCTCTTCAAGATAGTGATTTTGTTTCCTTTGGATATATACCCAGAAGTGGGATTGCTAAATCATGTAGTACTTTTATTTTTATTTTTTGTTTTTCATTTTTGTATTTAAATTCAATTAACCAACATATAGTACATCATTAATTTCAGATGTAGAATTCAATAATTCATCAGTTGCATATAACAACCAGTGCTCATCATATCACGTGCCCTCCTTAATGCCCATCACCCAGCTACCCCATCCCCCCCCAGCAACTCTGTTTCTTTCCTATAGTTAAGAGTCTTTTATGGTTTTTCTCCCTCTCTGATTACTTCTCATTCAGTTTTCCCTTCCTACCCCTATGATCCTCTGTGCTGTTTCTTATATTCCACATATGAGTGAAACTATATGATAATTGTCTTTCTCTAATTGACTTATTTCACTCAGCATAATACCCTCCAGTTCCTTTCATGTTGATGTAAATGGTAAGTATTTATCCTTTCTGATAGCTGAGTGAGTAATATTCCATTTTATATATACATATATACATATACCACATCTTCTTTATCCATTCATCTGTTAATGAACATCTCAGCTCTTTCCATAGTTTGGCTATTGTGGACATTGCTGCTATAAACATTGGCATGCATGTGCCCCTTCAGATCATTACATTGGTATCTTTGGGGTAAATGCCTAGTAGTACAATTGCTGGGTCATAGGGTAGCTCTATTTTTAACTTCTCGAGGAACCTCCATACTGTTTTTGAGAGTGGCTGTACCAGCTTGCATTCCCACCAAAAGTGTAAGAGGGTTCCCCTTTCTCCACATCCTCGCTACCATTTGTTGTTTCCTGACTTGTTAATTTTAGCCATTCTGACTGGTGTGAGGTGATATCTCATTGTGGTTTTGATTTTTATTTCCTGGTGTTGAGTGATGTAGAGCATTTTTTCATGTGCCTGTTGGCCATTTGTATGTCTTCTTTGGAGAAATGTCTGTTCATGTCTTCTGCCCATTTCTTGATTGGATTATTGGTTTTTTGGGTGTTGAGTTTGATAAGTTCTTTATAGAGTTTGGATACTAGACCTTTATCTGATATGCTTTTTGCAAATATCATCTCCCATTCTGTAGGTTGTCTTTTAGTTTTGTTGACTGTTTCCTTTGCTGTGCAGAAGCTTTTTATCTTGATGAAGTCCCAATAGTTCATTTTTGCCTTTGTTTCCCTTGCCTTTGGAAACACTTCTAGCAAGAAGTTGCTGTGGCTGAGGTCACAGAAGTTGCTGTCTGTGTTCTCCTCTAGGATTTTGATGGATTCCTGTCTTACATTGAGTTCTTTCATCCATTTTGAGTTTATCTTTGTGTGTGCTATAAGAAATGGTCCAGTATCATTCTTCTACATGTATCTGAACAATTTTCCCAACACCATTTGTTGAAGAGACTGTCCTTTTTCCGTTGGATATTTTTCCCTGCTTTGTCGAAGATTAGTTACCATAGAGTTGAAGGTCCATTTCTGGGTTCTCTATTCTGTTACATTGCTCTATATGTCTGTTTTTGTGCCAGTAACCATACTGCCTTGATGATTACAGCTTTGTAATATAGCTTGAAGTCTGGCATTGTGATGCCACCACCTTTGGGTTTCTTTTTCAACATTCCTCTGGCTATTTGGGGTCTTTTCTGGTTCCATACACATTTTAGGATTATTTGTTCCAGCTCTGTGAAAAGTTGATGGTATTTTCATAAGGATTGCATTGAATGTGTAGATTGCTCTGGGTAGCATAGACATTTTAACAATATGTATTCTTCCAATCCATGCGCATGGAATGTTTTTCCATCCCTTTATGTCTTCCTCAATTTCTTTCATAAATGTTCTGTAGCTTTTAGAGTACAGATCCTTTACCTCTTTGGTTAGGTATCTTATGGTTTTTGGTGCTATTATAAAGGGGATCAATCCCTTAATTTCTCTTTCTTCTGACTCATTGTTAGTGTATAGAAATGCAACTGATTTCTGTGCATTGATTTTATATCTTGCCATGTTCCTGAATTCCTGTATGAGTTGTGGGAATTTGGGGGTGGAGTCTCTTGGGTTTTCCACATAATGTATCACGTCATCTGAGAAGAGAGAGAGTTTGAATTCTTCTTTGTTAATTTGAAGACCTTTTATTTCTTTTTGTTGTCTGATTGCTGAAGCTAGGACTTTTAGTATTATACTGAACAACAGTGGTGAGAGTGGGCATCCCTGTCATGTTCCTGACCTTAGGGGAAAAGTTCTTAGTTTTTCCCCATTGAGAGTGATATTCACTATGGGCTTTTCATACATGTTTTTTGTGATATTGAGGTATGTTTCCTCTATTCCTACACTGTGGAGAGTTTTAATCAAGAAAGGATGCTGTATTTTGTCAAATGCTTTTTCTGCATCAATTGAGAGGATCTTACGGTTCTTGTCCTTTCTTTTATTAATGTGATGTATCACTTTGATCGATTTGCAAATGTTGAACCATCCTTGCAGCTCAGCAATAAATCCCACTTGGTAGTGTTGAATAATCTCTTTGATGTTGGATCCTATTGGCATCCATGTTCATCAGGGATATTGGCTATAATTCTCCTTTTTGATGGGGTCTTTGTATAGAATTCTCCTGGGGAGCCATCCAGCCCTGGGTTCTTGTTTGTTGGGAGATTTTTTTTTTTTTACTTTTGTAGTTTTTTTTTTTTATGTTATGTTAATCACCATACATTACATCATTAGTTTTTGATGTAGAGTTCCATGATTCATTGTTTGCGTATAACACCCAGTGCTCCATTCAATATGTGCCCTCTTTAATACCCATCACCAGGCTAACCCATCCCCCCACCCCCCTCTCCTCTAGAACCCTCAGTTTGTTTCTCAGAGTCCATAGCCTTTCATGGTTCATCTCCCCCTCTGATAACCCCCCCTTTATTTTTCCCTTCCTACTATCTTCTTTTTTTTAACATATAATGTATTATTTGTTTCAGAGGTACAGGTCTGTGATTCAATAGTCTTGCACAATTCACAGCGCTCACCATAGCACATACCCTCCCCAATGTCTATCACCCAGCCACCCCATCCCTCCCACCTCCCACCACTCCAGCAACCCTCAGTTTCTTTCCTGAGATTAAGAATTCCTCATATCAGTGAGATCATATGATACATATCTTTCTCTGATTGACTTATTTCGCTCAGCATAATACCCTCCAGTTCCATCCAAGTTGTTGCAAATGGCAAGATCTCATTCCTTTTGATGGCTACATAATATTCCATTGTGTATATATATACCACATCTTCTTTATCCATTCATCTGTCGATGGACATCTTGGCTCTTTCCATAGTTTGGCTATTGTGGACATTGTTGCTATAAACATTGGGGTGCACGTACCCCTTCGGAGCACTACATTTGTATCTTTGGGGTAAATACCCAGTAGTGCAATTGCTGGGTCATACAGTAGCTCTACTTTCAACTTTTTGAAGAACCTCCATACTGTTTTCCAGAGTGGCTGCACCAGCTTGCATTCCCACCAACAGTGTAGGATGGGTTCCCCTTTCTCCACATCCCTGCCAACATCTGTCTTTTCCTGACTTGTTAATTTTAACCATTCTGACTGGTGTGAGGTGTATCTCATTGAGGTTTTGATTTGGATTTCCCTGATGCCAAGCAATGTTGAGCACTTTTTCATGTGTCTGTTGGCCATTTGGATGTCTTCTTTGGAAAAATGTCTGTTCATGTCATCTGCCCATTTCTTGATTGGATCAACTCTTCTTTGGGTGTTGAGTTTGAGAAGTTCTTTATAGATTTTGGATACTAGCCCTTTATCTGATATGACATTTGCAAATATCTTCTCCCATTCTGTTGGTTGTCTTTTGGTTTTGTTGACTGTTTCTTTTGCTGTGCAAAAGCTTTTTATCTTGATTAAGTCCCAATAGTTCATGTTTGCCCTTGCTTCCCTTGCCTTTGGCAATGTTTCTAGGAAGAAGTTGCTGTGGCTGAGGTCAAAGAGGTTGCTGCCTGTGTTCTCCTTTAGGATTTTGATGGACTCCTGTCTCACGTTTAGGTCTTTCAACCATTTTGAGTCTATTTTTGTGTGTGGTGTAAGGAAATGGTCCAGTTTCATTCTTCTGCATGTGGCTGTCCAATTTTCCCAACACCATTTGTTGAAGAGAGTGCCTTTTTTCCATTGGACATTCTTTCCTGCTTTGTCGAAGATTAGTTGACCATAGAGTTGAGCATCCGTTTCTGGGTTCTCTATTCCGTTCCATTGATCTATGTATCTGTTTTTGTGCCAGTACCATACTGCCTTGATGATTACAGCTTTGTAATAGAGCTTCAAGTCCAGAATTGTGATGCCACCAGCTTTGCTTTTCTTTTTCAATATTCCTCCGGCTCTTCGGGGTCTTTTCTGGTTCCATACAAATTTTAGGATTATTTGTTCCATTTCTTTGAAAAAAGTTGATGGTATTTTGATAGGGATTGCATTAAATGTGTAGATTGCTCTCAGTAGCATTGACATCTTCACAATATTTATTCTTCCAGTCCATGAGCATGGAACGTTTTTCCATTTCTTTGTGTCTTCCTCAATTTCTTTCATGAGTATTTTATAGTTTTCTGAGTACAGATTCTTTGCCTCTTTGGTTAGATTTATTCCTAGGTATCTTATGGTTTTGGGTGCAATTGTAAATGGGATCGACTCCTTAATTTCTCTTTCTTCTGTCTTGTTGTTGGTGTATAGGAACACCAACAACAAGACAGAAGAAAGAGAAATGTTGGGAGATTTTTGATTACTGCTTCAATCTCCCTATTGAAGGAGATTGTGGACATTGTTGCTATAAACATTGGGGTGTGGTTTATATAATAATATAATATAAACGGTTTTCTATTTCTGCCTGTTTCAGTTTTAGTAGTTTATAAGTTTCTAGAAATGCCTCTATTTCATCCAAATTGACTAATTTGTTGGCACGTAGTTGCTCATAATATATTCTTAAAATTGTTTGTATTTCCCTGGTGTTGGTTCGTGATCTCTCCTCTTTCATTCATGATTTTATTAATTTGGGTGTTAAGGAGGGCATGTGTGGTGATGAGCACCGGGTGTTACATGCAACAAATGAATCATTGAACACTACATCAAAAACTAATGATGTACTATATGCTGGCTAATTAAACATGATCACAAAAAGATTATATAATATAAAAAAACTTAGAAACTGTAAATAAAAAAACTTTTCTTTTTGATAAGTCTGGCTAGGAGTTTATTAATCTTATTAATTCTTTCAGAGAACCAGCTTCTAGTTTTGTTGATCTGTTCTACTGTTCTTTTGATTTCTATTTCATTGATTTCTGCTCTAATCTTTATTATTTCTTTTCTCCTGCTGGGTTTAGTTTTTGTTGTTGTTGTTGTTTGTTTGTTTGTTTGTTTTTTAATGTTCTTTTTCCAGCTCCTTTAGGTGTAAGGTTAGCTTGTGTGCTTGACACTTTTCTAGTTTCTTGAGTAAGTCTTGTATTGCTATGTATTTCCCTCTTAGGACTGCCTTTGCTGCATCCCAAAGGTTTTGAACAGTTGTGCTTTCCATTTTCATTTGCTTCCACAAATTTTTAAATTATTCTTTAATTTCCTGGTTGATCCATTCATTCTTTAGTAGGATGCTCTTTACCCTCCAAGTGTTTAAGTTCCTTCCAAATTTCCTCTTCTGATTGAGTTCAAGTTTCAAAGCATTGTGGTCTGAAAATATGCAGGGAATAATCCCAATCTTTTGGTACCAGTTGAAACCTGATTTGTGACCCAGTATGTGATCTATTTGGGAGTATGTGCCATGTGCACTCAAGCAGAATGTGTATTCTGTTGCTTTAGGATGGAATGCTCTGTATGTATCTGTGAAGTCCATCTGGTCCAGTGTGTCTTTCAAAACACTTGGTTCCTTGTTGATCTTCTGCTTAGATGATTTGTCCATTGTTGTGAGTGGGGTGTTGAAGTCCCCTACAATTATTGTATTATTATCAATGTGTTTCTTTAATTTTGTTATTAATTGATTTAATAATTGGCTGCCCCCAAGTTAGGAATATAAATATTTATAATTATTAGATCTTCTTGTTGGATAGACCCTTTAAGTGTGATATAGTTTCCCTCTTCATCCATTAGTACAGTCTTTGGTTTACAATCTAATTTGTCTGATATAAGGATTGCTACCCCAGATTTCTTTTGACGTCCATTAGCATGGTAAATTGTTCTCCACCCCCTCACTTTCAATCTGGAGGTGTCTTTGGGTCTAAAATGAGTCTCTTGTAGACATAATACAGATGGGTCTTGCTTTTTTTATCAAATCTGATACCCTGTGTCTTTTGATTGGAGCATTTATCTCATTTACATTCAGACTAACTATTGAAAGATATGAATTTAGTGTTAATATTACCTGTAAAGTCACTGCTTCTGTATATTGTCTCTATTCCTTTCTGGTCTATATTGCTTTTGGGCTCTCTTCCCTTACAAGATGCCCTTTAATATTTCTTGCAGGACTGGTTTAATAATCACAAATTCTTTTAGTTTCTGTTTGTCAAGGAAGCTTTTTTTTTTTAAGATTTTATTTATTTATTTGAGGGATAGAGTGAGCGAGAGAGAGAGAGAGAGCACATGAGCAGAGGCAGAGGGAGAAGCAGACTCCCCACTAAGCAGGGAGCCCAATGTGGGGCTCAATCTCAGGACCCTGGGATGATGATCGTAGCTGAAGACAGACGCTTAACTGACTGAGCCACCCAGGGGTCCCCAGGAAGCTCTTTATCTCTCCTTCCATTCTGAGTGACAGCCTTGCTGCATAAAGTATTCTTGGCTGCATGTTTTTCTCATTTAGTACCCTGAATATATCATGTCAGCCCTTTATGGCCTGCCAGGTCTCTGTGGATAGGTCTTCTGCCAGTCTAATACTTCTACTCTTATAGGTTAAGGACCTCTTGTTTCGAGCTGCTTCCAGGATTTTCTCATTACCTCTGAGATTCACAAGCCTCACTATTATCTGTCAGGGTGTTGATCTAATTTTAATGATGGGGGAGGGGTTCTCTGTGCCTCCTGGACTTGAATGCCTGTTTCCTTCCCCAGATTAGGGAAGTTCTCAGCTATGATTTACTCAAATATACCTTCTGTCTCTCTCTTTCTTCTTCTTCTGGAACCCCAATAATTCTAATATTGTTTTGCTTTATGGTATTACTGATTTCTCGAAGTCTTCCCTCATGATCCATTAACTGTTTTTCTCTCTTTTCCTCAGCTTCCTTAATTTTCATCATTTTGTCTCCTATGTCACTGACTCTTCTGCCTCATTTACCCTAGCCATCATCAGAGTGTCCATTTTAGACTGCATCTCAATTAGAACATTTTTATTTTTGGCCTGATTAGATTTTAGTTCTTTTATTTCTGCACTAAGGGATTCTCTAATGTCTTTTATGCTCTTTTTGTTGTTTAGGTTTTTTTTGTTTTTTTGTTTTGTTTTGTTTTTGTTGTTGTTGTTATTGAGTTGTATGTGTCCCTTATATATTTTGGGTATTAATCTCTCATCAAATAGGTGGTCTGTAAATATTTTCTCCCATTCCATATGTTGCTTCTTCACTTTGTTGGTGGTTTGCTTGGCTATGCACAGCTGTTTTGTTTGACAGAGTCCCATTTGTTTATTTCTGCTTCTGTTGCCTTTGCTTTTGGGGCAAAAGCCAAAAAATCATTGCCAAGTCTCATGTCAAGGAGGGTTTCCTTATATTTTCTTCTAAGATTTTTACAGTTTCAGATTTTATGTTCAAGATTTTTTTCATTTTTAGTTGATTTTTGTGTATGATGTAAGATCAAGACCTAGTTTCATTATTTTGCATGTGGATATCCAGTTTTCCCAACACTACTGAAGAGACTATTCATTCCCCATTGAGTACTCTTGGCTCTTCTGTCAAGAATTAATTGGCCATATATGCATGGGTTTATTTCTGGGCTGTCTAATTTGTTCCATTCATCTATGTGACTGTTTTTTTTTTTTTTTTTTTTTAAGATTTTATTTATTTATTTATTTGAGAGAGAGAGAAACAGCATGAGAGGGGATAGGGTCAGAGGGAGAAGCAGGCTCCCCACTGAGCCGGGAGCCAGATGTGGGACTCGATCCCAGGACTCTGGGATCATGACCTGAGCCGAAGGCAGTCGCTTAACCAACGGAGCCACCCAGGCACCCTCTATGTGACTGTTTTTATTCCAATACCACATTGCTTTGATTACTATAGTTTATAATACAGTTTGAAATGAAGAAGTATGATGCTTGTAGATTTGTTCTCCTTTCGCAAGACTGTTTTGACTATTTGGGGTCCTTTGTAGTTATATACAAATTTTAAGATTGCTTTTCTATTTCCGTAAAAATGCCATTGAGGTTTTGATAAGGATTGCATTGAATCTGTATATCACTTTGGATAATATGGACATTTTAACACTTTCATTCTTCCAGTCCATGAAGATGAATACTTCTCCATGTGTTTCTGTCTCCTTCAATTTATTTTATCAATGTCTTATAGTTTTCAGTGTAAAGATTTTTTGTTTACTTGGTTAAGTTATTCCCAAGTATTTAATTATTTTTGATTCTATTGTAAATAGAATCATTTTCTTTATTTATTTTTCAGATAATTTGTTGTTAGTGTACAGAAATACAACTGATTTTATACATTGATTGTGTATACTGCAACTTTACTGAGTTCATTTATTAGTTTTAATAGTTTGGGGTGGAGTCTTTAGGGTTTTCTACATATAAATCATGTCATCTGGAAATAGAGACAATTTTATTTCTTCCTCTTCAATTATGAGGCCTTTTATTTCTTTTTCTTGCTTAATTGCTCTGGCTAGGACTTTCAGTACTATGATGAATAAAAGTGGCAGGAATGGATATCCTTGTCTTTTTCCTGATCTAAAAGGAAATGTTTTCAGCTTTTGACCATTGAGTATGATGTTTGCAATAATCTTGTCATATGTGACTTTTATTATGTTGAGGTACCTTCCTTTATAACCAATTTGTAAAGAGTTTTTATCATGAGAGGACATTGAATTTTGTCAAGTGCTTTTTCTGCATTTATTGAGATAATCATAATTTTTATACCTTGCTTTGTTAATGTGTTGTGTCATATTTATTGATTGGCATACATTGAACCATCCTCACATCCCAGGAATATATCTCATTTGATTATGGTGTATGATCTTTTTAATGTACTGCTGAATTTGGTTTGCTAATATTTTTTGAGGATTCAAATATTACACTTTAAGTAGTTCTGTTTATTGTATATCAATTATACTTTGAAAAAGCTGTTTAAGGGAAAAAGATTTACCTTCTTACTTACTAGCTTCAATTTGTTTCTGTTTAAACTAGGCACAGTCACCTAGTTTATAGTTTGGCAACTATGGTTAAAGGTAAAATATATGAAAAGTGTGTTGAGTGGTCAATAAATATTTGTTTTATTTTATAAGTATTTTGGAGTTTCTATTATATACATTTCTCTGCTTATGTATACATCATCACTCCAAAATTTTTTAAATGTATTGTAATTTTATACATTCTAAATATATTTGTTAGGTTTCCTTCTCTATTATTGTTGATTCCAAAATGCATTTTCTATTCTTGCTTGGAAAGATTCTCTTCATCATCACAAAAAGGATAATTTTGCCATTTATATCGATAGCTATTTTCATTGAAATTGCATTAAACTTTAAATTATCTTTAGGACATATTATTATCATAAATTTATTTTTGCACTTAGAATTGCAATTATTTTTAACCAAAAAACATTAACTTTAATTAAATCATAGAACAATTATTTGTTGATATGTTGCCAAAAAACTGGTTTAACTTAATTTTTACTTAAATTTGTTACTCAAAATTACTATACTAGTTGGGATTTAATATACTGATTAAATATGTGCAATAGAATCACCTGTTTTGAATTTAAAAATTGCTTCTGTTATTGTTTGCCATTTTATAGATCCTGTCATTTTAGCCTTGCTTTGCAAAGATTCTGTGGATAGATGACAAGGATCACCGCATTTAGTTATTAGAAAAGCATTTTTTCCTAGATTCCTACTGAAGTCAAACAAAAGACCTAATCTTTATATCATCATCCATAGCTAAGAGTTAACATAACAGAAAGAGTTTTTAATGAAGGCCAACTAGTATCTCACTAGAAAATTACAATAAAACTGAGATGTTAAGTGTGTTCATGTAACAAAATAATCAGAATACAGAGACTCAGCTTATTATGGTACCTGCTGTGGCTCAGACTAAAGTCAAGAGGCTGATAGATGAGCTTAGCCTATTCAGGTCTTAAGGGCCTTGAAGTCACTTAGATGGATGACTGCTTAATGAGAACAACATAACATTTTTGTACAGGACAAGAAATCTAACTTGGCGCCAATAGACTGTGATGCTTGCCTAAACTCAATATTCAGATCATGACTATTTAATTTATCTGTCAATGACTTGCTCCTGATTTGCATTACACCTATTTGGCATCTCTATGCAGACAGTACAGCACAGCAGTTTTGTATTCCAGGTAATGTAGAAGGAGGGTTTAGAGCATTTAAGAAACATTATGTTTTTCTAATCCTATTTTTACTTCATTGAGATTTATATATTTTAATTGATGTGGCTGGAAATCGGATATGGTGACATATAAAATGAAACCCATAAATATTCCAATAACTTGGCAGTCTCAAGGTAGTTTAAGTTAAAATATGGGTTTCAAATATTAAGCCAGTACATCAAACAAAAGAGGGTGAGAAAGAGAGATTATCACAAAACACGTCTAATATAATGTAGAGCAAATGTTAAATTTTTATTTAATAGAATCCCATATGTAATTAAATAGAATATGAAGCCATATTCCTACAAACTTGTGGGAAAAATATGCTCCTAAGTTAGTGCAGAACTATGATAAATCATGCATTCATTATGTCAAATAATGTTTATCAAAGACCTGGAGATATAAGAGCACATTTGATTATAATTCATTTAATAATCTATGTTTAAGATAAATTATTATTAACTTGCTTCCTAGTAAGACCACAGATATATTTAAAGCTTTGAGAAAACAGAACTGGCATATAAAATGATGGTTAAAGACAATAAATTCTGATAAATATATTTATCATTTATCTTCTGGAGCTGCCATAACAAAATACCATAGACTGGATGACTTAAACAAAAGTGTGTTTGTGGGGAAAGATAGTCTCTTCGAGAAATATTTGGAAAACTGGACAGCTACATGCAAAAGAATGAAATTGGATCACTTTCTTAACACCATACACAAAAATAAACTCGAAATTGATTAAAGACCTAAATGCAAGACCTGAAGCCATAAAACTCCTAAAAGAAAACATAAGCAGTAAACTCTTGGACATTGGTCTTAACAATATTTTTTTGGAACTGTCTCCTCGGGAAAGGGGGACAAAATCAAAAATAAACAGATGACATTACATCAAACTAAAAAGTTTTGTCCAGCAAAGAAGACCATCAATAAAACAAAAAAGCAATTTACTGAATGGGAGATAAGGTGTTAATTGCCAAAATACATGAAAAATTCATACAACTCAACACCAAAAGACAATCTAATTAAAAAATTGGCAGATAACCTGAATAGACATTTTTCCAGAGAAGACATACAGATGGCCAACAAACATGTGAAAAACTGCTCTACATCACTAATCATCAGGGAAATGTAAATCAAAACTACAAGGAGATATCACCTCACACCTGTCAGACTGGCTATATCAAAAGGACAAGAAATAACAAGTGTTGGTGAGGTTGTAGAAAAAAGGAAACCCTTATGCACAGTTGGTAAAAATGTAAATTGGTGCAGCCACTATGGGAAACAGTATGACATTTCCTCCAAAAATTAAAAATAGAACTATTATCTACTTTCAGTTATGTATAGTTCCAGTAATTCCACTTCTAGCTATTTATCTAAGAAAAATGAAAACTCTAATTCAAAAAGATATATGCACTCCTATATATATTGCAGCATTACTTAAAATAGTTAAGGTATAGTAACAACCTAGTGTCCATTGATGGATGAATGGATAAAGAAGATGTGGTATACAGATACAATGGAATATTACTCAGCCATAAAAAAGAATGTAATCTTGCCATTTGTGACAATACGGATGGACTTCAAGGCTACTATGCTAAGTGAAATAAATCAGACACAGAAAGACAAATACCATATGAGTTCACTTATACATGGAATCTAAAAAACAAAACAAATGAACAAACAAAACAAAGCAGAAACAGATTCATAAGTACAGAGAACAAGCTGATGGTCGCCAGAGGGGAGTGGGGTGAGGGGATAGGCAAATATAGATGAAGGAGACTAAGAGGTACAAACTTCCAGGTACAAAATAGATAAGTCACAAGGATGTAATGTACAGCATAGGGAATATAGTCAATAATATTATAATAACTGTATGGTAACAGATGATAACTCGAATTATTGTGGTAATCATTTCTTAATGTATATAAATGTTGTACACCTGATGCTAAAATAATATTGTTTGTGAATTACACTTCAATAAAAATAAATAAATAAACCAAAAAGCACTGCATTTTAACTCCATTTTCAATATGACTCATTACTTTTGCTCTTCTGCAAATTAATCAACATACATACTAGTAGACAGCCACAAGTCAGTTGTGGTCAATAGGAGGGAAAAAAAAATTTTATTACTATTTGTGCTTTTATTCTCTTCTCAATACATATTTAGTAGGATTTTTAAAATTTTTCTCACTGAAACATGTGTTAATATATTGATAAATAAAATAAGGTTGGTTGTATGTTGGTTATCTAATGTGTAGCCATCTTGCACAAATTACTATATCTGTAGAAATTAATAAAAGAATAATGATAGGGGTAAGTGGAAAATGTCCTGTTGACTCTTATATAAAAGTCAGAGATTAACCACCTACTAATTTAATCAACCTTTAAATTTATTATTTTTAAAACATCTGGAAAAAAAAGTTTAGTATCTTATAGAAAGTATGACAGTTTCTGCACCATTTGAACCTTGGTGGTGATTCTTCCAGGATTGGTTTAATATGATTTGAGGTGGTCAATTAAATAATCCCTTCCATTGTTCTGGCTGAATAAAGATTTGATTTTCCAAGTCTTGACAAAACTATTTAGAAGACCTTAAGCTGTGACTATGAGCCTATTGCTCCAAAATGTTAAATCCCTAAATTTAAAATTCTAAAATTAGTGCTATGGTGGCATGAGAAAGCAATGTGTTTTTAAAAGTTCCACTTACCTTCTTGGTTTGTGTATCTGTCAGAGGAAAATTTAGGGACAAATAGAGTTATCTCTCTGGACTAAACCAGTCCATGATATGTGCTGTGTATTTTAAATTTTCCTTCCTTACAAAATAAATGTGTCATCATTGCAAAACTATTTTTAAAAAGTAAAATGAAACAAAAAGAACATGTAAATGCCACTAATCCCATTCAGAGTTGTCATTGTGTATTCTCCAGTTACTTTCTGTGAATGTATATAATGTTTAACACACCAGATACACAGTTTTGTTGCCAGATCTTAAACACCTTTTCCTGTCAATATTTTCTACTGCATAGTTACACAGTTTCATTGTTCCAATGTACCTTAATTTATTTGATTAACTGTATAACAGCTGAACATTTAAAATATTTCTATTTTTTCTCTATTATAAACAACAGTGTGATGAACGTTCTTATAATTAAATCTTTTACACACTCTTGTTTAACACCATAACATTGATTTCTGCAAGTGAAGTTGCCGGAAAAATATTAAACACTTTTAGAGACTTTAATATAGTTCACAATTGGCCTCCAAAAAGATTGTTAGTATATGCTGTAAGCACAGCATATAAGTACTTATTTCTCTGAACCTTCACTTGGTTACAGCACACTTCAGGTGGTGTCTATCTGCTGAAAGAGCCAGATGCCAGTATTTTTTTTTTTTTTAGATTTTATTTATTTATTTGAGAGAGAACGACAGAGAGAGAGAGAGAGAGTGCATGCACACAAGTTGGGGAAGATGCAGAATGAGGAGAAGCAGACTCCCCGCTGAGCAGGGAGCCCGACACAGGGACTCGATTCCAGGACCCTGAGATCATGCCCTGAGCCAAAGGCAGATGCTTAGCCAACTGAGCTACCCAGGCTTCCCAAGATGCCAGTCTTGAAAACAAATCTGATGAGTCAGGTATTTGTTGAACCCCGTTTGGTTTGGTTTGCTCTCCTCAAATCTTTCTAACTTTCCAACACCAAAACATTTAGTCAGTTTATGAAAATCAATAAACATATAAAATCTATTTTTCGTTTGTTGTATGGAAACAGATGTGATTGATATGACTATGAAGAAATATTTATAAAATTACAAGGTTCAAACATGAATTTTATAAGCCATGACAAATATCTTTCTGTTTTATCATTAAATGTCACTACTTTCCTAATAGAAATTTCTGCCCTTCATAATCTTAATCTTGGCAGAACAAATTACGACCATGGCTGGAAACTGAATAATGGCTATAATTCACTTTCACTATAGCCACTTGTGCTGACAAAGAACACAGTGATATTATTAAACGCTACTCTGAATCCTGCTTGATTTCCATACTATCAGTTGAAATTACTATCTGTAGAAATTAATAAAAGAATAATGATAGGGGTAAGTGGAAAATGTCCTGTTGACTCTTATATAAAAGTCAGAGATTAACCACCTACTAATTTAATCAACCTTTAAATTTATTTTTTTAAAAAAACATCTGGAAAAAAAGGTTTAGTATCTTATAGAAAGTATGACAGTTTCTGCACCATTTGTACCTTGGTGGTGATTCTTCCAGGATTGGTTTAATATGATTTGAGGTGGTCAATTAAATAATCCCTTCCATTGTTCTGGTTGAATAATGATTTGATTTTCCGAGCCTAGTAACCCATTATTTTAACTAGCATTAAATTCATAAAAAAAGAAAACCTAAATAGGTTTTAAAGGGTCTTAAAAACCCTGAAATAAATACCACAAATGCAATAATCAGAAGGAAAGACAATAATAATTCTCATTTGGGTAATAAAGTAGAACTGCATTTACAGAAAATAATTAAAACAATAAACCCACATTTTAGATGTATTTGGAAGTGTTTGAATTCCACTTCAATTACTGCCACCCTTAGGAAGATCCTTGGAAATGTAGTTGACAAGGAAGGTATTTATTAATTTATTCAGTCCATTCTACAAAAATTCACATACAAGCAGCAATCTAGCATGAATTAGAAAACACCAAAAAGCTCTAGATACTAAAGGGGAAAAACCCACAAAAAACAAAAAACTAAATGTTCATCTATATTTGCAGAAAGGCATTCAGAGGAAATATCTTAATCCAAGGAGTTATTTCAATGTTGGAGGAATATAAGGCACACAGTAGAGTGATGGGATGGTTTATTTACACATTTAACTATATATTACTACAGCTATTCCTTTCCAGAGGAAAGCATAAAATACGGAGAATATGGGGAAGGAGACAAATACAGCCTAGAGCAATGATAAGTAAATAATAACACTATCACTATTTTTGAATGTGTCGTCCACACTTATTATTTCCATTTTCTCATTACCTCTTGACTTTTGGCTCACATCAAACCTTTATTTTAAAGTATTTATTACTTTATCTTGATTTTTCCTATTATAAATAATGTTATAATAAACGTTACTTTAGCTAAATATCTATGCACATTTTAAATGTTTCTTTTATAATAATAAGATAAATTCTTGGGGCACCTGGGTGGTTCAGTTGGCTAAGCGTCGGACTCTTGGTGTCAGCTCAAGTCATGATCTCATGGGTTGTAGGGGGATGGAGCCCTGAGGCAGGCTCAGGGCTCAGCAGGGAGTTTGCTTGAAAGATTCTTTCCCTCTGCCCCTCCCCCACTCACTCTCACACTCCCTCTAAAATAAATAAATCTTTTTTTAAAAAAAAAAGATGAATTCTTAGAATGGTTGGGATGACATTAGTGCATCAATACAGGCATAGAAAAGACAGGTGAGCTTATAAAAAGCAACAGACCTCAATTTCACTTTGAATAATTAATAGGGGTTCCATGAATCAAGAAATTGCTGTAGGATGGGTCCCAAATGTAAGAACTGCCTGAATCAGATTGGCCCACAGTCATGTGGAAAAAACCCTGATTAGGTCATTTTCCCCACCAGATGCTGAACTGAAGACCCATGTACAAGAGGTCAACTATGGAACGTTCTCAGTGGTAAAACCTGTGAGGGAGTGGGGCGAGAGGATTGGGCATGGAGAGAAGACAAACTTTCATACAGTTGAAGAGAGGCTGCAGCTTATTTCATAGGGAGATCTGGAGTAGGTATGGCTCTTAGGAATTGTTCTGAATTGAGGTAAGACAGCTGATCCTTTGTATCTCTGCATGGATCAGTTATGGGAATGGGACATCATCTTAGTCTAGGTAGCTCCTGCCTTTGGTCTGGCTGAAAAGGGGCAACAGCCAAACCTCTAGGCAGCTGGAGGAATGAGCACCTTCATTCTCAAGGGGAGATCTTGAGTGGTCCCACAGCATCCATCATAAATACCAATGCTCAGCCTTCTCTCATCCAATACACCATCGAAGGCTGATGTTCGTGTCCAGGCATACTTTCTGTATAGGGTACATTTTTCACTCAACATTTTAAATGATAAATGTGTATTATGTTCTTTCTTTCCAATGATCTCCTTCCCTTCCTCCTTCCATCTGCTAGCTCCTGACCTCTGTTTTGTTGAGGATTCCAATATCTTACGGGCCTTTGTTTCTAAATTCAGAGTTCTCCAACATAAAGAATATTAAATTAACTCCTAAGCATTATTATTACACAAGTGTTCCCTTTTTAAGCACCATCTTGATTACTATATCACATCTAGGCACCTCCAAAAAGGGGAAAATTAAATGTATTGTACATTTTGGTGTTAATTGTTACTTTATTTTTTTCTAAGACTCTTACTGCTCTAGTTCATTTGTTTGTTGTGTTTTTTTTAACCTAGCCTTGAGTTTTGGAAATGACTATAATGAAAATTAGACATTGTTTGAAAGTTTAACCTTTTCAAATATGTTTAGTGTTTAAAAACAAAACAACATTTGTGAATACAGTGCTATTTGCTAGGTAGTCTTAAAATTAATGAACAGACAAAACTCAGCAACACCTCAATAGGAAAGCAAAAAGGAAATCAAGGAATAGTTAAATATAAATGCCAATTCTTATTAGTATTCTGTTACATTTAAATAATTATTTCACAAATCTTTTCAAACATTTATTAAAAGGATTTCCAAATTATGAGGTCATTAGTATATAATATAATTTTTTAAATATCAGCATTCTTTCTAGAGTCATGCCATATTATGGCATACTAATTTGTATAATAGCAGAAAAAATATCATATTACATTCATGACTTTGAACCTTACACATAAATATTAATGAAGAGTCTCTATTGCCTTCTATTCAGAGAAAACCAATATTTACTCTAATGCTACTTACTTAGAAAACAGGACACCATCATGTCACCCTCATCAACCAAAGCATTTATTAAACACTCATATAATGCTTTTCTTTGGGGATCATCTGAGCTCAACTTTTTTCACCATGGCACTGCCTGATGCGAAAAATAGCAAAACCACAGCCTACCATGCCCATGACAGATACATGCATCCTTATGTAATGGGACTAGCTACAATTCAGAGCTTATACCAAGCCCTTCACCATCATTATTATATTAATAACCAGTGACTGTGATTTTTACAAATCTTAAATAGGTCTATGAAAAGCATAAGCTAGGGAATTATCAGTCCCTAGAATAAAATAGCTAGAAGGGGATCGACCAGTATCTGATGAAGTCATCCTAACTCTATGCCCACTGATTCAGTCTTTTTCTTTTGATTGAGATATAATTAACATGTAACATTGTATTAGTTCCAGGTGTACTGCATAATGATTCAGTATTTGTATATATTGCAAAATGATCACCACACTAAGTCTAGTTAACATACATCACCTCACTTAGTTACATTTTTTTCTTGTGATGAGAAATTTTAAGATCTACTTTGTTAGCAATTTTCAAATATACAGTTCAGTATTATTAACTGTAGTCACCATACTGTACATTTCATTCCCAGAGCTTATTTATTTTATAACTGGAAGTTTGTACCTTTTGACTACCTTCTCTCCCTTGTGCCCTTCCCCCCACCTCCATCAACTGACTCAGTCTTTGACTTTATTGAAACCTCTTATTCATTGACCACATTACTTCTCATTATCTTTCAACTCCTTTCAGGTAACGCCATCTTTCTTATTAACACAGATTTCACAGTCTGTCATCATCTTTAATTTTTTTCAAATACTCTCAATTTCCTTACCCTTTACTACCATTATTTTCTATGGAGAAAGCCCCAAGCTGAGATGATCCCTAATAGCCATCTTTTTGCCAGCTTTGTGGACTTGTTCAAGAAACACCACACAACCACCTCTCTAGCTGACCTCTGATTTAAAGATCATACCCACCAATAGGCATTCAAGACTGTTTTCCCTATTTCTAAATTTCCTAAAAGCCAAATAGTCCTAAGCTCCTTTTTCCACTTTTCTTAAACCATCCACCTATTCTTCAGTCTCACTTTCAACTAATGATCAGTTCTTACCTTATACTTCTTTGAAAAAATAATCATCATCAAATGTGAGTTCCCTCATCTTTTTGCCACCAAATTTAGAAATCTACTTGCATCTCTACTTGTTTCTCTTTTTCCTTTTCTGATAGAATAGTGGTGGTATCCATCATTTTTGTGCCAAATCTTGATCCTTTCTGCTGTACCCAGAGCCCTCCCTTCCCACCCTGACCAAGAATTTTACTACACTATTCTACTCAAAGATTTCTTTTTCTTAAAGCTTATCTTCTT
Source organism: Phoca vitulina (assembly GCF_004348235.1). Lineage (NCBI taxonomy): Eukaryota > Metazoa > Chordata > Mammalia > Carnivora > Phocidae > Phoca > Phoca vitulina. The sequence goes on from NW_022589728.1 coordinate 26,019,397, forward strand.
CTGATTATCAATCTCTTACTCTCTTTTGGTTCATTGGCATCATTCTCATAGGCATGTCCCATGCCTTAATGAACTATGTTCATTAATACAACAGCAAAAAAAAAAAAACCCATCCCTTTATCCCTAGTCTCCTTTCAAATACCATTTCATTTTCCAGCTCTGTCTCCAGATAAATCTTCTTAAATGTGTTGTCTTGATTCACTGACATCATTTCCTCACCTCCCATTGACTTTTTGACTTAATCCAACTTAGTTTCTATCTCCATCATATTGTCAAACTGTGGTTTTCAGAATACCAATCACCTCTGTGTTGCCAAACTGAAAGGGACCTTTTCTATCTTTAACTAAATCTCAAATCAAAAATTAAATATTTCCTATTCCTTTTGCTTGAAAGATTCCTTACTCTTTGCTTTTATGACACTGCATTTTTCTGTTTTTCCTCTTTCTTATTCCTCTGTATCTTTCCCTAGTTTCTATTTCTCTAACAGTCATAAATAAATGTATTTCCATGGCCATGGACCTGGGTCCTCTTTTTTTTCTTTCTATATTCTGTATGATTATCTGATATTATTTGATAGTTTTAATGCAATTATATTATGACAGTTCATAAATTTATATTTTTACCCAAAATATCTCTTCTGAGTTCTACATTAATCTACTCAACCTACTATTTAACATTTCCAATTATATATCTCACAGATATCTCATCACCTAGACTGTTCAAAATGGAACACATTATTCACAGCACTGTACCACAATCAATCCACATAGAGATCTTCCTCCACATAAGAAAATGATGAGAATCATAATTTCTCCAGTTGTTGAAGTCAGAAACTTAGCAGTCACACTTTCTCATAATTTACACATCCAGTTAACCAAAATATCTTCCATTCTTCCTTCTCAATATGCCTGAAGTCCATCCACTTCTTTCCATCTAGTCTGCCTCCATCCAAGTATAGTCAACATTAATACTTGCCCCTCTTCCCAAGGGTAATCTTTTTGCCACATAAGTTGGATCATGATATTTCCCAGCATAAAGCCCTTCGACAATGTTCCATTGTATTATAAATACAATTTCTTCTGGTTTTTCATAAATACATACTAACGCCTTGAAGACATTTTAGTCTTACCACATGCTGCAAATAGCCTTCATGATTCACCTCCATTTTGATTTTTAGCATCCCCTCTGGGCCCACTCTGCTTCAACCACAGCGACTTTCATTCATTTCCTCAATCTTCTTTCCCACCTCATGGTCTTTTCAAACTGTATTAAAAACATGTCCACACAATCAGCCTGAATTTTTCATAGCTTGCTTCATCTTACACAACCTATCTCAGTTTAAATGTCATTTCTCCATCTAAATATAAATTACCTATCTAAAATACATTCCCTCAGTTTGTGATCTATCTCAAAAACTTGTTCCTTAAAATCTTGTTGAATTTTTTAATTTATTTAATGTTTACTTGAATTTATTTTATTCCATTTTTATCATTTTTCCACTAACATGTAAGTACTATGAGTGCAACAATTATGTCAGTTGTTTTCAACACAGCAACTCCAGTCCCATAGTTTCTTACCTTATACATACCATGCACTTAGTATTAGTTAAATAAATAATGATTATCTGACTATTATAATTATATATATGATGATAAACTATATACTATGTGTTTTAGTCCATCCTAACCACTTTAACAGAATACCATAGACTGGGTGGATTATAAACAGCAGAAATTAATTTCCCATAGTTCTAGAGGCTCAGAATTCCAAGATCAAGGTGCTGGCAGATTCAGTGTCTGGTGAGAGCCTGCTTCCTGGTTCATAGCTCACATGTCAGAAGGTGGTAGGCAGCTCTCTGGGGACTCGTTTATAAGGTCACTAATCCAATTCAAGAGAGATCTCCCTCAGGACATAATCACCTCCCAAAAGTCTCACATCTAAATACCATCACACTGAGGATTAGGTTTCAATATATGAATTTGAGAGAGACACAACATTCAGTGTAGGGTACTATATACTCCATCATTAGTGTTTGCCATAAGGTAGAATGTTTCCACGGGTGGTATATGATATAATGTTAGATGCACATGAATAACCATTATTTTTCTTATTTTAATAAGTAAATATAAAAATTTTATATAATAACTTAGTTTATGTAATCATGTACATTATATAGTAACTCATTTATTATATAAATAAATTACATAATAAATACAATAAATGAATGTTTATTTTACTATGCTTAGGAAAAAATTTAGATCACTTCTGAAACCCATGATTTTACAGATAAGAGTCATGAGATATCATTGTTCCTCAATCTGAAGGAAAAATATCAGATACGTTATAGTGTAGGTAAAGAGCAGTCAGGCGTAAATTTTGAGAGTAGCATATATATTTTTGAAGTATGAGGAACATGGTCTAAGATAAGATGAAAACTTGATGCTATAGTATAGTAAATCCACTTAGCTGAGGAGAAACTGGGCAATTAAAGGTCTAGTGCATAAGTTTCTAACCTGCTTTCGTAGATTACATTATTTTGCTAGTATTCACTGCCCATTCCATTCAGGTTAGGCTTGGGCCTGTGACTTGCTTTGAAGGATGAAAAGTGAGCATAAGTTATGGGTTTAAAAGAAGCTGTAAAGGCCAAAACATCACTACGATGTTCTCTTTTTACCCTTTGCTACAAGAACGGGCAGCTTTCCAGATGGAGGCTGCTTTATCAGCCGAAGTCCCAAAATGAAGTTAACATGGAGGAGCACTCTAGCTTATGAAACATCTGAAATTTTGCTCTACTTGCAAACTGACAAATTAGCCTACTGGTGTCATGCGTGCTGGCAAAAAACACAGGGCTGTTGGATCAAAGACAAAGGAATTATTTACAATAATAACAACAGCAGCATTATCATCTTTGTTCAAGTTCGTGGCCATCAGTTCTCACAGGGTGACACCAAGACCAGAGATGCCTGCATACCTACTGGGGCATTTGACAGAAGAGGAACCACTAGGTTAGGGAACCCGAATCTTTTTAACAGTCTAACATCTGTGCTGGAGAAAGACATTATCTTTATTGTACTGGACAGTAAACAAGCCTGTCCTTTTCTCTGGATAGATACATACCTCAGTCTTTCAAGATTGTTGAAAAGATATATAAGAACAAAAGCAGTCAGTGCCTATTGCCAGACTTCTAAAAATGCAAGAGGCTTATGGATAATTGTCATTTAGCCTAGTCACATGATAATGGACACGTAGCATGAATGAGAATTAAATCCTTATAATTGTTGGCCCCTGAGATTTGGGGATCATTTCTAACCATTCATAATCTAGACTACTCTGACAAGTATACCTAGATTTATTGATTTTATTGGGATCTATCCATGAAATTTAGGAATTCCATAAACCTCCAAAAATTATAAGAAAATTTTTGTGTACATCTATATCCAAAAACGTATTTTTCTTTAAGTAAAAAGTTTATAGCATATATCAGATTTTGAAGAATTATGACCACCCTCCAAAATTCTAAAACAGTCCAAAAAATATATTTGATCATCCTGAAGTATAGACGTTTTGACTTTTCATTTATGTTTAATCAGAAAGAAAGTGCATTTTTTTAAATGCAAAAGGAAATATACATATGTGTGCTGAGAAGATGGAAAGTCCAATTGGAAACTAGCAATTTTCCTATTAATAAAAGTATTTCTGATTCATTATATCAATATAAGAATATTTTCTTACACCCAACAGTCCATAAAATCTTTACATGTTATGTACAGAATATGAATGTTTCTTCAACCTCTCCCATAATATTCATTTGGGTTGTATTTTTCTCTTTCTAAAAATATTTGTGATTATGCACACTGCTTATAAAATAAAATACTGAAATATGGTAATATAAGACAAGCATTCTTTGTATGCATGTTAGACAACCAATTCTTTCTTCAATTTACTTGAATTGCAATTTTTTCAGTGAAATTTGTCCTAAATTGAAGCATTTCTCTTTCAATCTGGAAGTATTTTAATAAAATTAAAGAGTCACACAGCTTCTATAGGTAAATACATAGAGATGACATACTTTTTTACTTACTGACCTTTTTTTTATTATGTTATGTTAATCACCATACATTACATCATTAGTTTTTGATGTAGTGTTCCATGATTCATTGTTTACGTATAACACCCAGTGCTCCATGCAGAACGTGCCCTCTTTAATACCCATCACCAGGCCAACCCATCCCCCCACCGTCCTCCCCTCTAGAACCCTCAGTTTGTTTTTCAGAGTCCATAGTCTCTCATGGTTCGTCTCCCCCTCCGATTTCCCCCCTTCATTACTTACTGACCTTTGATTCAGAAGACAGATGAGTGTATGTTTGTGCACATGTGTGTGTGCATGCACGTGAGAGGGGTGCGGTGAGGAGAGCGAGAGAGAAAAAAGAATTAGAAGGACAGAGAGCAGAGTGAATCTCGAGTTAGAGGGACAAGCCAAGTCAAGGTCAGTTAGGAAAAGTGGAGATTAAAATTCCGTAGTCACATATGTTACGTGAATGCAAAGGGCCTGAGGGAAGACTACCATCTGGGTAATAAGGCCAAGCAGGAGCTCTCAGGTAGCGGGTTTGGAGCTGGGGTAACCGGGACCTCTGTGAGGAGACACAGCGGTTTTCTGAAACAGCCCTGGGCTCTCAATCTCTTAACCCTCCATGTTGGGTGGGTTTGACCTTGGTTTTGAAATACCAAAAATATGGAAAATAGTGTAAATCATGGGATTCTCAGATGGAGTCCTGAAATTTGGGGAAAAAAAATAACATCTTTATGTTTATGAGCTTCTAGCTGAAATTGAGCATTTTATTCAAAATGAGTATAGGAAAGAAACCACAAAAGTATTAATATTAGCAGTACCTGTGTCTTTGTCACCAATACTAATCAGATATATATATTTTTAATATTGCAATATAGTTGTTGCATATATCTTGAAATATCTTGTATATTCGTGACCACTTTGAAATTATGGCAGCTGTTAAACTCACTAGATATTATTTAACGTTAACAAGTAAATAAGTAAGCGCATATTATTTTATGGAAACTGATTTCTTAAATAACAATAACATTTACATAATTGGCTTCCTCTGTAGCTTTGCAATGTTTTATATCATGAATTTAAAAATTTTATCCTGGGAATTGATCTATGGCTTCACTAAATTATCAAAGGGATGGTTGACACACAAAAAGATTAAGAACCTCTAACGCAGATGTATAAAATTTCAGACTATTCAAAAATCAAAATACTTCTAATTTTAAGAACTGGATTGTTTTTACTTTCTGAATTCATAAGAGATAGCTTCTGAATTTGCATTAAAGTTTAAAATTGAAAAATGAATTCTGATAAATGTTGAAAATTCTGTATTTTTGTCAAAAAACATGCTCTTCTTGCATATGCACAAATATATTAGCAAAGAATATTTTCAAAAACGTTAACAATCTGAATAGTGCTCATAATTGCATCAGTACACTCTGAAAAGAATCTTGGATTAGAATTCAATATTCCACAGCCCCATTTCTACCTCTAATAAACTTATTCCCTGGGCCTCTGATTTTTCACCTGAGTAGACTGGGATGGGTGATCTCAAAGGCATCTTCCAATTCTATGATTTAGTAATTTTAGTATTTACCTTAAAAAAAGAAAGAAAAAGAAGAAAGAAAGAAAGAAAGAAAGAAAGAAAGAAAGAAAGAAAGAAAGAAAGAAAGAAAATGAAAGAAAATATCCAATTTAAATTTAATAGCACAATGGGTAAAAAAAAGGATTAAAAATCTTTCAACTTGACATAAAATAACCAGTTTGATTCAAATAGGGAAATATACATGTACATATATTTTTTGGTTAACATCAATTTATAGCTGCAAAGCCTGACCTTTCTTAATTATATAATCAACCTACAGGTTGATTTGGTGTCCTATCATGTTACCTCATAGAGACTAGCAGCTTTACAAGAAGTTGTCTTTGCTCTGCAAAGATAGACAATCCCTTTAAGAAAGACCTTTTCTGAGCTCAATGCTTCATGGAATAAGTACTCTGGTTCACATATGTCAAATAGACATTTCTTACAGTTGCAAGATCAATTTGACATTCTAATTAAATAACCCCTTAAAAAAAACCCTTAAACTCCATGGGCTGAAACTGATTCAAGAATAGCACTAAACTTTACCTATTACTTGAGCTTTAAGAAATACATGTTGATGAAAACTGCAATTCAAATACTAAGTTAGGTCTCTGTCATGCTTAATTCTCTGTGTTGTTAAATTAAAAATTACTCCTCCGAAATTCCATGATACAGAGCACTTGCAGACTGACCTAGATGCGCAATCTAAAAACCATCAAAGAAAGGATGGAAAAAGAATTTTAAGAAAGTGTATGAAACATTTTCCTTCTAAAATTGACAAGAATCAGTGTTATCCAAATGAAAGGCCTCAAAACCTGTTAGCAAAGCAAGATGGAGAGAATTGCAGTTAATGTATCTAAAATTGTAAAATTGTTTTAAAAAGTGCCTTTCTTATTAAATTCAAATGCAATTTTCAAGACAGAAGCATTGTAACATGACTCTGTGTGCTTTGCTGTGTGTACAATAAAGCAGCAAAATTAATCCCTTCCCCTGAAGACCTCTGGAAATGAAAACCCATTATAATAATAATATTTGTACTTAGGTCTTGATGTTTCTGTGCTGAATTTGAATGCCATGAAATAATTATATATAGTGGTTGACGGGGACTTATATCCAGATAATTATATAAATAATCCTCTCTATATAGGTGCAAGGTGACTTTTTAGATCAGGTAGAAACTAGTTGCAACCTAAAAAAAACTCTTAATATATTTCTTTACTGCCAAAGCGGGAATCTTTCTATCCCAAAGGTTGATTAGAGGTATTTACTTTTCATAAGGATCCAATGACAGAATTTGACTAGAAGCCCGGCAACTCTGAGGCCGTTGGCTAGAGTTACACACCAGACCCTATCCTCAAGATAGAAGCATCCACTTGACTCATGAACATCCTCTTCAGTAGAGTCAAGGACTTACAGTGTTGCTTTGCTTTGAAAAGGAAAGTAACTTACAATATTATGAAGACAGTCTTTATAAAATTAATGTTTGAGAGCAGGGTACTTTTCTCACATACAAAAGATTCCCCCCGAACCTCAACTCTAAACTGCCCTTATTGACTCACTCAAGCTACTTTCTATCTTTCCTTAGCCATGAACTTTTTTTTAGCCTGTTAGATGAAACCTTCTTAGATTCTTCACACAATTTGTGAAAAAAAATGTATTCTAGTTGGTTGTCTTCATTTTCTTAATTTTCCTTTTTTAAAAATCTCATTATGAATTAGCTTTCTCTCCTACTGACCAGAATACCTACTTTAAAATAGCCCATTATTTTCTAGTACAACTCATTGTCTTTCCCAAGCTTTCATCCCCTTGGCAGCATTTGCTATGTAAACTTCCTGCTTTCTTTAAATTCTCTCCTGCTCTATTTTTCATAAGCATCCAATATTTATTTGTTGAATGAATGAATGAATGGTTACATTCTCTTCCTTCACCTTCTCTGTTTGTTAAGTGTGCCTTGCCTGTCTTGATACATGCCCATGGTTTTAACGTTTGCCTTTATACATGATGCTTAATTATATTACTGTTTCCTCTTCAGGCCTCTTTACCAAATTCCAGATCCTTAAGTTCTAATGCCTGTTAAAAATTCTCTGTATAATTTCCTCACCTGTAGATTAAGTTCAATATGTCTCCTGATCATCCCAACCCCAAATAACTTCTATATTTTCTATTTTTCTTAATGATATTAATATCATCTCAGTCATTCAAGCTCAACATTTCATTTATATTCTGAACTTCAGACTTTCCATTCAGAAATGCAGTATTGAAGATTCTGCTTCTGTTTTTTTCTCCTGTATTTATTTTCCTTGCCAACATGCTAGTGTAGGTCAACTGTAAATTCTCTCTGAGCCTTCATCTAATTGCATACTTAGTTACTTCTCTGAATCCCCAGTGTAAAACACTACATATAGCATAAAGTAATTGTTCAATAGGAAATGTATGAAATGAATGAATTTTCCTTTTTTTTTTTTTTTTTTTTAAGATTTTATTTATTTATTTATTTGACAGAGACAGCGAGAGAGGGAACACAAGCAGAGGGAGTGGGAGAGGGAGAAGCAGGCTTCCCGCAGAACAAGAAGCCCGATGCGGGGCTCGATCCCAGGACCCTGGGATCATGACCTGAGCCGAAGGCAGACGCTTAACCGACTGAGCCACCCAGGCGCCCTGAATGAATTTTCCTACATTGGCCTCAGCCTTTTCCAAATCACCTCTAATAAATTATTTTTCCTAAAAATGCAGCTCTGATAATGTTATTCTCCAGCTAAGAACAAAACCAAACATTGAAATAATTCTGCATTTCTTAAATAACAAAATCCCAAACTATTTCATCTAGTATTTCACAATCTTTCCCTACTAACCTAATTTTCTGAATTCTAATCCTGTTTACCTTGCTCTCCATTTCTGAACCACTGCTATTAACTTGTTGAATACTCCAATCCCCACCAAGACTGGAACTCTTACCTAAATCTTGCCAATCTCTTTTCCAGAGATTAGAACTTTGATTCTGATTCTAAGGTTATGAGTTTGAGTTTGTGCAATTTCTAAAGAAAATGTATTACTAGCCTGCACCTCCTAACTCACAACCGGTATTCCTGACACCTCGTTCTGTAAATTTCCTTACTTTATATGCACCACAACTGGAAAGTGCCATAAAATTTGAACACCAAAATGTTCCTGTCCACCAAATTGAACTTCTCTTTCAGCACATGGAATAAGTTAGTCTCCCCCAAGAGGGTAAATGCAAGTCTGAATCCCAGGTCTCACCTCTACAATGGTTGCCCATCTTACTATCAAACTGTCCGCAGGTATCTTTCTTCTGCTAAAATATCCTAGAACATGTTTCATTTGATTATTATAACAAATATCACAAACCTTCATGAGCCCAGGTGACTATAAACTTATTATGCATGAAGAGTGTGATTTGGTCTTTATTGTGTCTTTCAATATAATTTATATATTATCTCATATAAAGAAGATACCCAAATATTTATCAAATGAGTCTTGTACCCCTCTCATCACCTCTTTTTACCCCTACTCACCATAACCAGGTTGGAAGGGCCTTTTAGCTCTTGACTTAGGAATTTGGTACAATTACTGTCGTCATGATGGGTCCTTTACAGAAAATGTGTCCTAAAATAACTTCGATATTAAGAAATGAAGAATCAGAGCTCTTGAAGATTATAAAAAAGATTTATTGACGAACTTTTTATGAATTTTGAGAATAAATTTGTCATAAAACATTGTAAAGTTGCTCAATACTATATTTTAAATTGGGGGACAATTTTATGCTTCTGTAAAATTATTTGGGGTCTGTATAGTTAACACATTTTTTTTATTTCTTTTACTTGTAAAACAAAAAAAATCACAGAATTTTAGTGACAATAAAATTTTGTAATAGTTAAGTTCAACCCCCCACCCTGTTTTTTGCCAAAGAGAAAACTAACACACAGAAGTAGAGTGACTTCTAAGGCCAAATAGAGCTGGAATTTAAACAGCTCTAAGGAAAAACTATTGGGAGTCAGGGGTCAGAAAAGAGAAGGCACTTTGAGAGAAGTCCTTGAAATCGATATTGCTAATCTCCCTCCTGGTCTTTATTCTCTCTTTCTTCCTAGTAGCTGCACGTGCACACAAACCTAAAGACTACATTTTGAGGTGTCCCTTATAGTAGCTGTGACCATGCAATTAAAAACCTTGTGCCTCCTTCCTCTTTTTACACCTTCCCATCATTTGGAATACAGACCTGTTTTAAACTGAAAATGTTAGAGCAAGAAGATAGAAAGAAACAGGGAGCCTTTATAGACTTATTCGGAGCTGTCTGCGTACCCTGGATTGCCTCCTCTTATCTGGACTGTTCCATGAGGAATAATCCTTCGAATGTTGGAACCACGATATTTGGATCCCTTTGTTATTGCAGCTTAGCCTACACCCTTACACAGTCTTCAGGCCAGCTGTGTGGACAAATAAAACATAGCATTTTTGTGGTAAATGACAACTTAAGGAATTCCTGATCTAACCATTTATCTGCTAGTTGATGGATATGCAGTTAGGTAGAGCGTTTCCTTGAACATTTACACCCTACAATTCAAGGGAAACATCCTATCAACTGATTATCTCAAAGTTGAGTTGTCATGTTTTTCTCCACTGAAACATCATGTTAAAATTTTATGTCAATAAGAGCAGCAAACTAAAATGTCAGTTAGAGAAATTTATGCTTTAGCACTACCTGCCGTTCCTCTGAAGCATATATAACTTTTCTTCCAAAATTAAGTTATTAATTCTGTTCTCAGAACTATTCATTCATTCATATATTTGCTCACAAATAGTTAATGAACAAATTGCCACACATCAGGAACTGTGTTTAATGAATGAGATAGACAATGCTCCTCTCCTCATGTCTGATAAAAAACACAGTCATTGAAAATAATTAAAGTAACAAGCCCAAGTCCCAGATTATTAAGAGGAATCACAGGGTGGTATTGGAGCAAGAAACAAGAGGACCTAATGCAGTTGGTGCTGAGAATGCTAAACATTTTGTTTTAAATTTGTTTTAGTATGGGTCTGTTGCGGCAGTAATGTTCTCTTATTTTTTTCCTCTATCTTGGAAAATCAAACATTTAGAGGACACGGGGAAGAATGTAAAGACAAGATATCATCTTTCATGGTATGGTGAGAAGAATCAGAGCTATAGAGAACAACAGCAACCAGAGTTCATACACCTCTTTATTTATAAGGGAGGATGGGAGGTGGAGAGAATAATTGAAGCCAAAGCCAGAAGTTGGGGAGAAGAACACAGTAAAGGTGTTTCGAGAGGCACCTGGGTGGCTCAGTCAGTTAAGTGTCCAACTCTTCATTTAGGCTCAGGTCATGATCTCAGGGTCATGAAATAGAGCACTGCATTGGGCTCCGTGTGGGCCTTAGCTCCGGCTTAAGATTCTCTCTCTCTCCCTCTCCCTGTGCCCCTCTAGCTCTCTCTCTTTTTCTCTCTCTCTAAATAAATAAATCTTAAGGGGTGGGGAAGAAAAGTTATTTTGAGCTATCTACCCAGAGAATAATACCTCATTTCCAACTGGCCCATTCCTAGGTTAAATAAGCATGATTACGTAATGCTTTGAGTGTGTGATTGTCATAACTTTGGGTTTTAGGGCTATTGGAGAAAAGAAACAATGTGTGTGTGTGTGTGTGTGTATGTGTGCATGTGCATGAGTGTGAATGAATCTTATGTAGAATGTAACCATTATTATGTAGTAAGCTGACTAATTTTATGGATAAAAACTTGACCTCAATAATTTAAAATAACTTATAATAATGAGTTTTATATTCTTAGACATGAAAATTTGGTGAAGCACTGAGTTAAACTATGACTAAAGGCATCTATTGCCTAAATCTTGGCTTTGACTTTTGAACTCTACTTATTTCTAAATTAATAATAATAATAACAATGAGGGAGAGGAGAGAGGAGAAGCCGATAGTCCTTCATGCTCATCCCTTTAAATTCATCATTGTGTCTGTACTGTAGAATGATCTGTAGAAATGAAAGAAAAAAAAAAAAAAAGGACAGATGGGAAAGCAGAACCCAACATAAGCTTGGAGAGTATCTACTGAGAGGAAAATGCTTTATAATTGGTAAATACTATAATGAAATATGTTAATTCATATCACAAGGATTTAGGAGTCAAGGCCCATCTGTGTGAAACAAGTATCACCAGTAAAGATGTTTTCCCTCCTGGATTATCAAAGCATCATATAGTGATTTTTTGACCACATTTGAGAAATGAGCCGTGTGTTGAAAAGTCTCTCACTTTTCAAGGGTAGTCGCATGTTATGTAGACATATTTTCAGAAAGAAGTGAGAAGGTGCTTTCGGGCAACTTCATTATTCCTACTATTTTAGTTTTCAAAGTCTTCTCCCTAGTCTTACGTGGGTTGCTCTTATCTTCTTACTCACCAGGGCTTAAGAGGTACTGTTGAAACTCTCGAGAATTACACGTTAGCTCATAATTTCTCATTTTAAAAGATCGCTAATGGGGCTGGTCTATCCCTCTTCTCATATCAACTTCTCCTCTCCTTTATTTTCCTTTAAAATATTTCTGGAGGGCGCCTGGGTGGCTCAGTTGGT